>NC_140995.1:218825453-218933573 GCF_052327205.1 Somniosus microcephalus | reverse complement strand
AATCACTCCCAGGTATCCATTATTCTATATATAAACCACCTGAACCCCTCGATTAGATTCCAGTCTGTAATCACTCCCAGGTATCCATTATTCTATATATAAACCATCTGAACCCCTCGATTAGATTCCAGTCTGTAATCACTCCCAGGTATTCATTATTCTATATATAAACCATCTGAACCCCTCGATTAGATTCCAGTCTGTAATCACTCCCAGGTATCCATTATTCTATATATAAACCATCTGAACCCCTCGATTAGATTCCAGCCTGTAATCACTCCCAGGTATCCATTATTCTATATATAAACCATCTGAATCCCTCGATTAGATTCCAGTCTGTAATCACTCCCAGGTATCCATTATTCTATATATAAACCATCTGAACCTCTCGATTAGATTCCAGCCTGTAATCACTCCCAGGTATCCATTATTCTATATATAAACCATCTGAATCCCTCGATTAGATTCCAGTCTGTAATCACTCCCAGGTATCCATTATTCTATATATAAACCATCTGAACCCCTCGATTAGATTCCAGTCTGTAATCACTCCCAGGTATTCATTATTCTATATATAAACCATCTGAACCCCTCGATTAGATTCCAGTCTGTAATCACTCCCAGGTATCCATTATTCTATATATAAACCATCTGAACCCCTCGATTAGATTCCAGCCTGTAATCACTCCCAGGTATCCATTATTCTATATATAAACCATCTGAACCCCTCGATTAGATTCCAGCCTGTAATCACTCCCAGGTATCCATTATTCTATATATAAACCATCTGAACCCCTCGATTAGATTCCAGTCTGTAATCACTCCCAGGTATCCATTATTCTATATATAAACCATCTGAACCTCTCGATTAGATTCCAGTCTGTAATCACTCCCAGGTATCCATTATTCTATATATAAACCATCTGAACCCCTCGATTAGATTCCAGTCTGTAATCACTCCCAGGTATCCATTATTCTATATATAAACCATCCAAACCCCTCGATTAGATTCCAGCCTGTAATCACTCCCAGGTATCCATTATTCTATATATAAACCATCTGAGCCCCTCGATTAGATTCCAGTCTGTAATCACTCCCAGGTATCCATTATTCTATATATAAACCATCTGAACCTCTCGATTAGATTCCAGCCTGTAATCACTCCCAGGTATCCATTATTCTATATATAAACCATCTGAACCCCTCGATTAGATTCCAGTCTGTAATCACTCCCAGGTATCCATTATTCTATATATAAACCACCTGAACCCCTCGATTAGATTCCAGTCTGTAATCACTCCCAGGTATCCATTATTCTATATATAAACCACCTGAACCCCTCGATTAGATTCCAGTCTGTAATCACTCCCAGGTATCCATTATTCTATATATAAACCATCTGATCCCCTCGATTAGATTCCAGTCTGTAATCACTCCCAGGTATCCATTATTCTATATATAAACCATCTGAACCCCTCGATTAGATTCCAGTCTGTAATCACTCCCAGGTATCCATTATTCTATATATAAACCATCTGAACCCCTCGATTAGATTCCAGTCTGTAATCACTCCCAGGTATCCATTATTCTATATATAAACCATCTGAACCCCTCGATTAGATTCCAGTCTGTAATCACTCCCGGGTATCCATTATTATTCTATATATAAACCATCTGAACCCCTCGATTAGATTCCAGTCTGTAATCACTCCCAGGTATCCATTATTCTATATATAAACCATCTGAACCCCTCGATTAGATTCCAGTCTGTAATCACTCCCAGGTATCCATTATTCTATATATAAACCATCTGAACCCCTCGATTAGATTCCAGTCTGTAATCACTCCCAGGTATCCATTATTCTATATATAAACCATCTGAACCCCTCGATTAGATTCCAGTCTGTAATCACTCCCAGGTATCCATTATTCTATATATAAACCACCTGAACCCCTCGATTAGATTCCAGTCTGTAATCACTCCCAGGTATCCATTATTCTATATATAAACCATCTGAACCCCTCGATTAGATTCCAGTCTGTAATCACTCCCAGGTATCCATTATTCTATATATAAACCATCTGATCCCCTCGATTAGATTCCAGTCTGTAATCACTCCCAGGTATCCATTATTCTATATATAAACCATCTGAACCCCTCGATTAGATTCCAGCCTGTAATCACTCCCAGGTATCCATTATTCTATATATAAACCACCTGAACCCCTCGATTAGATTCCAGTCTGTAATCACTCCCAGGTATCCATTATTCTATATATAAACCATCTGAACCTCTCGATTAGATTCCAGCCTGTAATCACTCCCGGGTATCCATTATTCTATAGATAAACCATCTGAACCCCTCGATTAGATTCCAGTCTGTAATCACTCCCAGGTATCCATTATTCTATATATAAACCATCCAAACCCCTCGATTAGATTCCAGCCTGTAATCACTCCCAGGTATCCATTATTCTATATATAAACCATCTGAACCTCTCGATTAGATTCCAGTCTGTAATCACTCCCAGGTATCCATTATTCTATATATAAACCACCTGAACCCCTCGATTAGATTCCAGTCTGTAATCACTCCCAGGTATCCATTATTCTATATATAAACCATCTGATCCCCTCGATTAGATTCCAGTCTGTAATCACTCCCAGGTATCTATTATTCTATATATAAACCATCTGAACCCCTCGATTAGATTCCAGTCTGTAATCACTCCCAGGTATCCATTATTCTATATATAAACCATCTGAACCTCTCGATTAGATTCCAGTCTGTAATCACTCCCAGGTATCCATTATTCTATATATAAACCATCTGAACCCCTCGATTAGATTCCAGCCTGTAATCACTCCCGGGTATCCATTATTCTATATATAAACCATCTGAACCCCTCGATTAGATTCCAGTCTGTAATCACTCCCAGGTATCCATTATTCTATAGATAAACCATCTGAACCCCTCGATTAGATTCCAGTCTGTAATCACTCCCAGGTATCCATTATTCTATATATAAACCATCTGAACCCCTCGATTAGATTCCAGCCTGTAATCACTCCCAGGTATCCATTATTCTATATATAAACCACCTGAACCCCTCAATTAGATTCCAGTCTGTAATCACTCCCGGGTATCCATTATTCTATATATAAACCATCTGAACCCCTCGATTAGATTCCAGTCTGTAATCACTCCCAGGTATCCATTATTCTATATATAAACCATCTGAACCCCTCGATTAGATTCCAGCCTGTAATCACTCCCAGGTATCCATTATTCTAAATATAAACCATCTGAACCCCAGTCTGTAATCACTCCCAGGTATCCATTATTCTATATATAAACCAACTGAACCCCTCGATTAGATTCCCGCCTGTAATCACTCCCAGGTATCCATTATTCTAAATATAAACCATCTGAACCCCAGTCTGTAATCACTCCCTGGTATCCATTATTCTATATATAAACCAACTGAACCCCTCGATTAGATTCCAGTTTGTAATCACTCCCAGGTATCCATTATTCTATATATAAACCAACTGAACCCCTCGATTAGATTCCAGTCTGTAATCACTCCCAGGCAGCCCAACCAGTCCATGCTGCTGTTTATGCTCCACTCGAGCCTCCTCCCATCTTTCCTCATTTCTCTTATTACAGAAACATTCTCTCTATGATTTGATCCAGAAAACAATACATTAAACATTATGCTGAAAAATTTAAAAAGCATGAAAAAATGGAAAATGTGGTTGACTTTTAATACCCGCAGGGTATCTAGGGATGGGCAATAAATGCGACCTTGCCAGCATCACCCACATCCTGAGAACAAATTTTTTTTAAATTCAGACTATTCCTTCGACTGCCTAGACCCCCATGGTTTGGAATTCCATCCTTAAACCCCTTAATTTTTCTTTCTTTGGCTCAGTGACCGTTTCTCCTTTTGCCTCCATGAAGCACCTTGGAGCATTTGTCTATGTTAAAGGTGCCGTATAACTGAAAATTGTTGCTCTAAACACCTACTGCTGAAATCCTCATCCATGCTTCAGTTAGCTCCAGACTCAGCTATTCCAAAGCTCTGCTGGCTGGCCACCCATCTTCCACCCTCTGTTAACTTCAGCTCATCCAAAGCTCTGCTGCCTGTATGCTGACTCACTGCCGTTCACCAATCACCCCTGTGCTCACTGACCAACATTTCTTCTTCTTAGGCAGTCCTTCGGAACCGAGGATGACTTGCTTCCACATTAAAAATGAGTTCTCGGGTGACTGATGAGTCCAATGTGGGACCTACAGTCTTTGTCACAGGTGGGGCAGACGGTGGTTGAAGGGGCGGGTGGGTGGGGTGCTTGGGTTGACGTGCGCTCCTTGTGCTGTTTGCGCTTGGCTTCCGCTTGCTCCCGGTGAAGAGACTCGAGGTGTTCGGCGCCTTCCCGGATGCTTCTCCTCCACTTTGTGCAGTCTTGGGCCAGGGATTCCCAGGTGTCGGTGGGGATGTTACACTTTTTCAAGGAGGCTTTGAGGGTGTCCTTGAAGCGTTTCCTCTGCCCACCTGGGGCTCTCTTGCCGTGCCGGAGCTCCGAGTAGACCGCTTGTTTTGGGAGTCTCGTATCGGGCATGCGGACAATGTGACCCGTCCATCGGAGCTGATTGAGCGTGGTCAAAGCTTCGATGCTGGGGATGTTGGCCTGAGCAAGAACACTGACGTTGGTGTGCCTATCCTGCCAATGGATTTGCAGGATCTTGCGGAGGCAGCGTTGGTGGTACCGCTCCAGTGCTTTGAGGTGCCTGCTGTACACGGTCCATGTCTCTGAGGCATACAGGAGGGCACGTATCACTGCTGCACTGTAGACCATGAGCTTGGTGCCAGGTTTGAGGTCCTGGTCTTCAAACACTCTCTTCCTCAGGCGACCGAAGGCTGCACTGGCACACTGAAGGCGGTGTGACCAACATTTACTCCCAGTCCGGCAACCCCTAGATTTAAAAATCTCATCCTTGTGTCCAAATCCCTCCACGGCCTTGCCCCTCCCTATCTCTGTAACCTCCTCCAGCCGTACTACAATCCTCCAAAAACTCTCCTTTCCTCCAATTCTGGCCTTTTACACCCTGATTTTGCCCCTCCATTATTGGCCGTGACTTCAAGCTGCCTGGGCCCCAAGCTCTGGAATTCCCTCCCTAAACCTCTCCGCCTCTCTACCCTACTCTTTAAAAGCAAGTACGATAGCAAAATACTGCAGATGCTGGAAATCTGAAATAACAGAAAATGCTGGAAAAACTCAGCAGGCCAGGCAACATCCGTGGAGAGAAATTAGAGTCAACGTTTCGGGTCAAAACCCTTTAAAAGCTACCTCTTTGAGCAAAAAACTTTTGGTCACCTGTCCTAATATCTGGGTCAATTTGTGTCTGATTAGGCTTGTGTGAGGTGAGGAGCCTTGGGATGTTTTGAAAGGAGTTGGATCAAAGCAACTTGTTGTTGAGCACTCACTTTCTGGCCCTAAATGGAAAGGGATTGCGTTTATGTTAAATTGAAGGTAGATTTGAAGAGCACCGCCCGAAAGGTGGAATCGAGCCACTCTGTCGCTAAACAGCTACAGGTTTGAAGCCTGCACCCCAGACCACTGAGGCTCATCCGGGCATTATTATAAAGTCACTCCAGCACTATATAAACTACCGATATGCTCATCACTTTTAGATTGTGGTGATTTGATTTCCCCCCCCCCCCCCCCCCGCTCTCCCTGACTCATTCATTCTACACGTCTTCAAATCATAACACTTAAAACCGGAATCACCGCAATTAAGACGTTTCGACTCATTTTACACCGCCCATCGCCGCCACCACGCAGTGTCGAATCATATGCAAATAACGCACATTCTGATTGGTTGTCGCGCCTGCTGGATGACAACAATTGTCTTTCCGAGGTGCCAGTCTCAAATGTCATTTTGCAACCCGCCCTCTCAGCAATGCTGCAGCCTCAGAGCGTCCTGGGGGTGATTGCAATCACCGAATAATCACACAAACCCCACTAACTAATAATGCATTCTCAGCCTCTCATGTTGACGTCGCAGCAGCTTTATTCTTTCCACATCAAGAGTTTCACTCTGAACCTACCCCATCATTTCCTAGAAACTCAGATCTCCCAAGGCAATTGGTAGCTGATTGTTCTGAGAAACGTTCTCACAAAATTCCTTGCAGCATCCGGACAGTTAACAGAATTACAGAATCACAAATGTGGGAATATCTTTTCCCTGAATACAAACTTTCCTAATCCAAGAAACTGGGATTTGACTCAATGTTATTTGGACAGGTTGGCAAAAGAAACGGAGGGGAGATTAGATTTTTTTTCCCCCCGTAGTGAGTTGTGATCGAGTGCACGGCCTGAAAGGGTGGTGGAAACAGATTCAGTAATAACTTTCCAAAGGGAATTGGATAACTTGCAGGGATATGGGGAATGAATAGGGGAGTGGGACTAATTGGATAGCTCTTTAGAGTCAGCACAGATACGATGGGCAGAATGGCCTGTGCTGTATGATTCTCAGGTTATTTATTTAAGTGCCACCTGCTCTCTACTTTCAACCTACATATCATGACTTGTTTTAAAACTTTCCCCTGTGTTACATTTGGCGTCTTTTCCCCCTCAATTCTTTCATGTATTCTTTCTCCTGAAGCTTATCCCTCTTTCCCCAGTCACTTCTTTTTATCCATCTCTCCAGTCTGGCACTATTTTTCTTATGTCTATATCACCTTTTTATTTCCTCTACTCATACCCTTTTTATTGCCTCTTACACTGTTCCAATGAAGCTCAACATAAGCTCGAGGAACAGCATCTAATTTTTGGATTAGGCACTTTACAGCTTTCTGGACTCAACATTGAGTTCAACAATTTCAGACTATAACCCCTGCCCCCCTTTTTTCAGGCTGTATGATTCTGCCACCCCCATTTGCAACCTTCAATCTTTCCTGCCTACTACTCTAGCACAGGCTATTCCTTCAGATCCTCCCCTCCCACCCACCCCTGCCCCCTCTCCCTGCCTCAGCACCTGCTTAAAATCTGTTACATTTCTAGCCTTTTCCAGTTCTGAAGAAGGGTCCCAGACCTGAAACGTTGACTCTGTTTCTCTCTACACAGATGCTGCCTGGCCTGCTGAGTGCTTCCAGCATTTTATGTTGTTGTTCCTTTTTTATTCTACTTTTCTATACTCATTATGCAGTGGGACCTTTTTGAAGTAAAGGTGGTTCCCAGTTGGAAGTGAGCTGATCCCTTGTGGCATAATCCAACGTCTGAGCCAGACGGGTCCGTAGTCCTTCAGGGTGCTTTTGGTGATTGAGCGGCCAAATTTTGCATTGAAATTTTGCATTGCTTGTTTATTTTGTAATACGTTCTGAGTGGCTGCCAGTTGTTAAATGTCTTGGGGCTAAAAATCCGCATGTGGTTCATGCCGGTAAGACCTCAGCTAGAGTTCTGTGTCCAATTCTGGGCACCACACTTTAGGAAGAATGTCAAGGCCTAGGAGCGGGTGCAGAGGAGATTTACTAGAATGGTACTAGGGACGAGGGGTTTCAGTTACGTGGAGAGACTAGAGAAGCTGGGGTCGTTCTCCTTAAGCAAAGAAGGTTAAGAGGAGATTTAATAGAGATGTTCAAAATTATGAGGGGCTTGGAAAAAGTAGATAGGGAGAAGCTGTTTACACAGGCAGGAGGGTCGGTAACCAGAGGACACAGAGTTGAGGTAATTGGCAAAGAACCAGAGGGGTGATGAGGAATATGGGAACCAAAGCGGGTAGATAGAGTCACAGTACAGATCAGTCATGAACTAATTGAATGGCAGAACAGGTTTGAGTGGCTGAATGGTCTGTAACAACAACTTGCATTTATATAGCACCTTTAACATCCCTAAGCATTTTATAGGAGCGATTATCAAACAAATTTGATTCCGAGCCACATAAGGAGATATTAGGACAGGTGTCCAAAAGCTTAGACAAAGAGGTAGGTATAAGGAGCACCTTAAAGGAGGAGAGAGAGGTAGAGAGGCGAAGAGGTTCAGGGAGGGAATTCCAGAGCTTTGGCCTAGACAGCTGAAGGCACGGCCGCCAATGGTGGAGCAATTAAAATCGGGGATGTGCAAGAGGCCAGAATTGGAGTAGCCCAAAATTCCAATTGGAGTGCTCCATTGACAGATCAAGGAGAAAGTAGACCCTGAGTCTGCCCCAAGTTGGAACTGCAGCTGACATCTAGAGTAGTGGAGGCCAAAACCCTGGAATCATTCAGGAATCAATTAGATGCTGCAAGGGTGGGGGGCGGGGAGGTGGAGGGTGGTTTGCAGGGGATGCGGGGTGTCGGGGGATGCAGAATCTTTCTGAATGGACTAAAATGAGCCAAATAGTATTCTTGGTCTGTAGTTATCATGTGATCTTGAAAGGTCCACAGAAACAAAGAGGGACAGGGGCGGGGGAAGCTGGGCCAATGGGAGCGAGAGAACAAAACCTACATGTGCAGCAGGTCCAACACAAGACATAGAACTGCTGGGGAAACTATTTCCACCTTCCTCTCTTTATTACTCCTTTGTCTACTTCCTTACTCTATTCCCTCTCTGTATTATCTCTGTCTACTTCCTTACTTTATTCCCTCTCTGTATTATCCTTCTACTTCCTCATTCTATTCACTCACTTACCCCTCTATCTACTTCCTTACTGTTACCCCTCTGTCTACTTCCTCAATCTATTCCCTCTTTTACAATTGTCCTGTCCCAATCCCTGATTTTCTCTTTCGCCTTCTATTTCATGAAACATGCTGCTTCTCTTCGGTCCCGGTTTATTCCCCCCTCCTGGTTTATTTGGCTAATTTTTCCCCACTCCAATTGCCTATAAACATTCACTCCCTCCACCACCGGCGCACCGTGGCTGCAGTGTGTACCATCTACAAGATGCACTGCAGCAACTCGCCAAGGCTTCTTCGGCAGCACCTCCCAAACACGCGAACTCCACCACCTAGAAGGACAAGGGCAGCAGGCGCATGGGAACCCCACCACCTCCAAGTTCCCCTCCAAGTTACATACCACCCTGACTTAGAAGTATATCGTCGTTTCTCATCGCTGCTGGGTCAAAATCCTGGAACTCCCTCCCTAACAGCACGGACTGCAGCGGTTCAAGAATGCGGTTCACCACCACCTTCTCAAGGGTAATTAGGGATGGGCAATAAATGCCAGCCTTGCCAGCGATGCCCACATCCCATGAACAAATAAAAAAAAATCTGGCCCTTCTCCCTTCCCTTGGCACATACCTTGTCCATTTTTCCCCTCTGTTGTTTTGTGTGTCCACCCCTGTGGCTCTTGGTTTTGATGACACAATCCCCTTCCCACCGTCCCGTTTTCCCTCTGACTCACTCGGCTCTACTGGAAATTGCCTGTGATGCGGCGCTGGCTGGGGTCTCTGACTCAACCCTCCGCCCCGGCAGCCGATTCCGGGCAGCCTCGGCCTCTCGGTGCCCGTAAATGAGGCGAGAAGCAGGGTGAATGATGTAAGCCCCTGGCAGCAGCCGAGGAGGGGGCGACAAAGGTCTTGATGTGCTTTGTACATGTGTGGGAAGGAAAACTATTGGGAGTTCATTCTGCGTGTGCAGTCCGCCGTGTGGGGCATGAATGAGATGTGGCAACGGTGAACCTGCAAATAGTCAGTGCCAGGCAGACTGAGAGACGAGGGGGAGTGACACGGGAGACAAAGCACGGCTCACATGGCACGATTCAAGCTTGTTTACAGTCACTGTTGCAAGTTATCCAAACCAGCTGTCCTCTCTCCGCCTTTCTAATATGCCCTTTTCTATCTCAGTTTCTCTCTTGCTCATTCTCTCTCTTTTCCCTTTCCGTCTATCTCTCTTGCTCATTCTCTCTTTCCCTTTCCCTCTATCTCGTTCCCTCTCTCCCCCTTTTGTTGGTTGTCATTCTCTCCATCTTTCCCTTCCCATCTCAGTTCTGTTTCTTTCTCCGGGTCTTGCTGCCTATTCCTGCTCTCTCTCCCTATCTGTCAGCATCTCATTGGCTTTTTTGTCATTCTTTCCTCTAACTCTTTTTCTTTGTCCCCTCTCCCTGTCAGTTTTTCGCTCCCTGTCAGTTTCTTTCTCTCCTCTCTCCCTATCTGCCTCTCTCTGTGCGTCCTTCCCCCATTTATCTCCTTTTTCCCTGTTTTTCCCTCTCTTTAAGTCCAATATTTCCACCTCTCCCCAGTTTTACTCAGTAATAACGAAACAACATTCTCCCGCCCCCTCCCTCCCCATAAGGATTAATGAGTGGTTGAATCACAATAAAATACCCTGCATACTTTAAGTAGTGAGAGACAACCTTTTATTAACCTCCAAATCAACGCAGGAAATAGCGATGGAATGAACAAAAAACACAATTCGCATTTTTTTTCTGTCTTTAAATCACTGATTGCAAACAACATAAATCGTCGCCAATGAATCAGCTATAAATGCATATAAATATATACCGGAATATAACGGACCTATGTCTTGCTAATATCTAAGTGCATCATTGCAGGATGGGATTTAATGCTATTTTTATTGCCCAGTTTCTTGTTCCTTGCAAAGACAGTGAACAAAGTGCAACAATCGAATCACACACTCTGCTGATCGGTTTAATCGCCCTCCCGCCTTGTACAAAAATAGCTCCCTATTATTTTCGGATTTTATGATGTAGAGACGTTGCTGCTTTAACGAGCTCGGTTCCTTGACGCAAATCCTAAAGTGCTCACAGCCTCTCAGTGGGAGGGCAGAGCAGCACCACCGGCGCCAACGTCACCTTTTCCCTCTCCCCCCTCTCTCTCTCTTTTTAAAGGGCCAACACATCTCCCGGGCAAGGCATGTTCTGCAGCAAATATGCCAATACCTGAAAAGCTTTCTCACTGCGAGTAATCACAACCGCTGCTAGTCATTTTGGTCCCCAACTGCCCCGTCCAGTTATAAACTCATAGAAACATACAGCACAGAAGGAGACCATTCGGCCCATCGTGCCCGTGCCGGCTCTTTGAAAGAGCTCCCCAATTAGTCCCACTGCCCTGCTCTTTCCCCGTAACCATGCATTCCCTCAATATTGGACTGAAGTGTCAGCCTAGCTTATTGAGCAGACTAGTAGTTAAATCTGTGCATCAACTATTTTATTGGTGGAAAAATTTGTTCATCAGGTGTTTTATTTTTGGTTGTTTCATACCATATATGAAATAAAATGGTAGCGGTCAGTTTATATGGATATACGAAATTGGCCAAGTGACAGAAACATACAGTAATGGTGAACGGTTGTTTTTTGGACTGGAGGAAGGTGCACAGTGGTGTTCCCCAGGGGTCAGTACTAGGACCACTGCTTTTCTTGATATATATTAATGACTTGGACTTGGGTGTACAGGGCACTATTTCAAAATTTGCAGATGACACAAAATTTGGAAATATAGTGATACATTTTGGTAGGAAGAATGAGGAGAGGCAATATAAACTAAAGGGTACAATCCTAAAGGGGGTGCATGAATAGAGAGACCTCAGGGTATATGTGCACAAATCATTGAAGGTGGCAGCGGTTAAAAAAGCTTACGGGATCCTGGACTTCATAAATAGAGGCACAGGGCTGGATTTTGCCAGCCCTGGGGAGGCGGGTTTGGAGGCAGGACTGCCGGGAAAATGGCAGAATCTGGGGGCGGGTGCCCAACCCACCTCCATGCCATCTTGCCAGGAGGCGGGTGCCCAACCCGCCCCCAACCCACCTCCATGCCATCTTGCCAGGAGGCGGGTAGCCGACCCGCGCCGGGTCCCGCCACCTCGAGGCGGGAAGGGGATTAATGCCAATTAACTGCCTCTGAACAGGTAGTTAACAGGCAGTTTTTTGGCTAATCCCTATTTTGAGCCCTGAAGTGTGGGCTTCCCGATGGCTCCGAACCTCGCCAGGGCCAGCGAGGCGGGCCGTCGGTCTGCGGGGGTTGGAGGGGCCGAGATGTCCGGTGTGCAGGTGAGTAATGGGTGCATGTGTGCAGAGGTAAGTGTGTGAGGTGCGTGTAAAGTGTTTTAATAAGTTTTACTTACCTTTACTTCTTCCTGCAGGTTTCCTCCCTCCAGGTCTCGGGAGTCCCTCAGCTCACCGGCACAGAAAGCAGAATGACTGCTGAACTGTCAAAAGCTGCAGCCTTCTGCTTTCTAATTGAGTCTTGAGTAAAGACACAACTTAGAAGACAGATTGTCAGTGTTTGACAGCTTCACAGAGCTGTCAAACGATGACATTTCATCTGTCAAAAGCTCTTGGCAGATGAAACGGCACTCGCTGACATCACCTGTAACCAGCTTTCCCTTAATTGGCCTGCTAAGCCCGCTGGGCGGGCTCAACAAGGTCAATCAAGGGAAAATAGCGTGGGTTGGCCACAAGTCGATGGAGGCGGGACTAAAACCCAACAAGTGGGAGTCCCGCCTCCAAAAGCTCCCCATTGATAAAATCCAGCCCATAGAGTACAAAAGCAAGGAAGTTTTGATGAACCTTTATAAAACACTGGTTCGGCCTCGGCTGGAGTAATGTGTCCAATTCTGGGCACCGCACTTTAGGAAGGATGTGAAGGCCTTAGAGAGGGTGCAGAAAAGATTTACAAGAATGGTTCCAGGGATGAGGGACTTCAGTTACGTGGATAGACTGGAGAGGCTGGGGCTGTTCTCCTTAGAGCAGAGGAGGTTGAGAGGAGATTTGATAGAGGTGTTCAAAATCATGAAGGGTCTAGACAGAGTAGATAGAGAGAAACTGTTCCCATTGGCAGAAAGGTCGAGAACCAGAGGACACAGATTTAAGGTGATTGGCAAAAGAATCAAAGGCGACATAAGGAAAAACTTTTTAACGCAGCGAGTGATTATGATCTGGAATTCAAGGCCTGAAAGGGTGGTGGAGGCAGACTCAATTGTGGCTTTCAAAAGGGAATTGGATAAATAGCTGAAAGAAAAAATTTTGCAGGGCTACGGGGAAAGGGCGGGGGAGTGGGACTAGCTGAAGAGTTCTTGCAGAGAGCCGACACGGGCTCAATGGGCCGAATGGCCTCCATCTGTGCTGTAGCCATTCTATGATTCTATTTGTTGTTTAGTTCTAAAATTAATGGGATTTTCCAGCATTAATGGACATTGTTGTTGCCACCCCACCCCACCCCGATGCCCATCTCCAAAATAGTTGCTTCATGATGTTGGCAGCTATTGAACTAAAGCCTTGAAATTACAACTGTGCAATATTAGCTTAGGAATAGTTAACATGCTTATGACAAATTACTTTGTCTACAATTTAAATGGGCAAAGCAATGTGACATATTGGGGCAGAAATTCGGGTCTCCACGGGTGAGTACGCACGGGGTACTCACCCGTAGGCCCGATGGAAGTGCCGGTTTCCTGCATGCACTGCGCATGCGCGAGGAAGCAGCACTTCCGTTCCTCTGAATGAAGGGGTTCAGAGGTCGAACGCGTGCGTGGGGGAGGCTGCGCGTGCGCATCGAACTTCGTTTTTTTTAACAGGTTTTCCCCCGAGTGTAAGCCTGCAGAAGTTAGAAATGTAAAAAACAGGCGTAAGGCCTGCTTTTTACAAGGTAAGTGGTGAATTAATTAAATTAAAACATTTTTTCCACAGGTTTATTATTTTTAAATACTTTAAAGCAAGGTAAGTTTATTTTTACGATAGCAAAATACTGCAGATGCTGGAAATCCGAAATAACAACAGAAAATGCTGGAAAAACTCAGCAGGCCAGGCAACATCCGTGGAGAGAAATTAAGAGTCGACGTTTCAGGTCGAAACCCTTTTTCAAAACTGGAAAGGAAATGAAATAGATCGAAGGCAGGGCTGGGAGAGAACAAACGAAGTAAAGAGACATTAAGAGGTATTCAAAACCAGACGAGATGGTGATAGGACAAGTGGAGACAAAAGACGGCTCAGATTAGGTGTGAAGTGTACTGGCAGAAAGAGAGACAGCTGCCATGTGGGAGAGAGAAAAAAAAGGAAAGGGGGTGTGGGAAAACCCAAAACAGAGGGGTGGAAAAAAAATATAAGTAAAAATGTAATAGGGGCCGAGGTTATGATCTGAAATTGTTGAACTCGATATTGAGTCCGGAAGGCTGCAAAGTGCTGGACTCAAGTGCGGGAAGCCCCCGACCCGAATTTCTGGGCCAATGATTCAATAGCAAAATACTGCGGATGCTGGAAATCTGAAATAACAACAGAAAATGCTGGAAATACTCAGCAGGCCAGGCAGCAGCCGTGGAGAGAGAAACAGAGTTAACATTTCAGGTCTGGGACCCTTCATCTGATGTTAATATCACGCAGCATTGATTCCAGGATCATATAACAAATTTTGGTTGCGATAACAATTTATTTCCATTGGTTTTCTGACGTCTTCACCAGATGTCAGAAAATCTCTTCTCAATCTAATGCCTTTGGCAATGTTTCAGCTCTGTGTCGAGGGACAAGTTGGATGGTTTCTTTCATCAGCAAATTGAATCTTGCTGTCAAAGTGTTATCTTTGTCTAGGTAAGGCTGCAGCTACACGACCACTTTCATATCAATATGAACCACATGAACTGGCAGTCTAATCCAGGGGTGAGGTTGCTGCTACGACTTCCAAACCCACTAAAGTGAGAGCTGTGTGATCATCCCTGCTAGGTATCCTCACTCCGCTTGGACTTAGCATCGGTAGTATAACTGCAGTCGGTGCCCACACATTTTAAAATGCTCAGCTGGTGCACTGGACTCATTCTAACTTTATAATTGTAGTTTCTTTTTCATTTTAATGTAATGTATTAGAGAAGAAGCACTCCAGCCCATGCTTCTATCTATCTATCTACCTATCTATCTATCTATCTATCTATCTATCTATCTATCTATCTATCTATCTATCTATCTGTCTGTCTGTCTGTCTGTCTGTCTATCTATCTATTTACCTATCTATCTATGTACTTATCTATGTATTCATCTAACTCTGTATCTACCCAGCTATGTATATCTGTCTATATCTATCTAGTTATCTATTTATCTAAATCTATATTGATCAATATATCCACCTGTCTATATCTATCTATCTATTTAAATTTATATCTAACTCTATAGCTATCTAAAACTATAATTATCTATATCCATAATCTATAACTATCTTTCTAAATCTCCATCAAATTCTATTTTATCTATCTAAATATCTATCCAATTCTATTTTTATCTACCAATCTACCTAATTCTATTTTTATCTATTGATTTATCCACCTACTGGTCTATTTAAATCTATATTTATCTACATTTCTATCTATCTAATTCCTTATTTATCATTCTATCGATAAAGAATTCCACCTACAGTGTGAAGTGGGAGGGTTAGAAGAGGAGAGCGTGTTCCTGTGAAAGGTGCGGGCTGGGTGGTAAGTTTGATGGGGCACTATATGTTTCTCTGGACTGGAGCCCCTCTTCCACAAACAAACGTCTGTATTTCTCCTTCATGCTTTCATGTCCAGTACTTCCATTTTCTTTCCTTCAATACAAGCAAAGAAATGCTGTGTGCAAAGCCTGTGGAATTACTTGTTTTCACATGTCACAATCAGCTTTGTTCTTGAGTTGTCAACTGTTTGAGACCTGTGTTCACTTTTTTTGAGGCTGTTGGTCAGCTTTTGCCGGTTTTCTGGGTTGGCATGTGTGGCATTACGGGGTTTTTTCTTCTTCATATTTTACCTCCAGTTGTTTCCCCTTTCTCTCCAGAAGACGGTGAGGTTTCATTCCACAGGAGCTGGCAACCCTTCGGGACCTTTCCCAAGAGGCCGTTCTTCATGTGCGAGCATCGACAGTGAGTGTCAGGAGCCTACTTGACCCAATGGGGCATCAGAGCCAAGGCCAATTCTGTCGGACTGGTGAGCAGAAGGTCACAAAATAGTACTGGCTGAGGCCCCAGAACGGGCCCATTCAGTAGACAAGTCACAATATCCCAGCTGGACTCCTCATTACCTTAGCTCAATAGATGACAATGCAACCTCATTAGGCCCTGCAAAGCCTCAGTGCTCCTCACAGTGAGAAACATTAGATAGGCCGAGGGTGGCATTGCTGAATGTGTTTTCAGTAATAGGTGAATCACACGTGAGGGACTGAGAAGCAAGAAGCAAGTGGCATCTCAGCACTGTCAGCAAGATGTGGTTGTTTTGTGCTGAACTTATAAACGAACACACTGTCCCTTGGAAGTCATGTCCTAGAAAGCCTCCAGGCATTTTATTTCTGCCCTTTTATTTCTGCCATTCCAAAGTACACTCAGGTGCTTGTACTTTGTTGCTGTGAGGGAGCCGTTCCAATGACTGTGGCTGATTGATCATTGTTGTTGTTATTTTCCTTTGTTTTATTTCACCTCCTAGGGCCTTGAGGCCAATTATTGGGACCCCAGTTGTTGCCTCGGTGTAAAGGAAAAGGCCTGCATTTATATAGCACCTTTCATGACCTCAGGATGTCCCAGAGTGTTTTCAAGCCAGTGAAGTGCTTTGGAAGTGTAGTCCCTGTTGTAATGTAGGGAAACACAGCAGCCAATCTGCGCACAGCAAGCTCCCACAAACAGCAATGAAATAAATGAGCAGATAAATCTGTTTTGGGGATGTTGGTTGAGGGATAAATATTGGCCAGGACACCGGGAAGAACTCTCCTGCTCTTCATCTTCGAATTAGTGCCGTGGGATCTTTTACGTCCAGCTGAGAGGAAAACGGGGCCTCGGTTTAACATCTCATCCCAAAGATGGTACCAGTGACAGTGCAGCACTCGCTCAGTACTGCACTGAGGTGTCAGCCTAGGTTATGTGCTTTAATATACCGGAGTGCAACTTGAACCCACGCTCGTCTGACTCAGAGGCGAGAGTGCTACCATTGAGCCACGGCTGACATCTTACAAGCCAGGCCTGTTTCACCCGGTGCTGCATCATTAACATCAATTTGAATTTATATAGCACCTTTAACATAATAAAACATCCAAGGGGCATCACAGAGGGGAAAATGTATTGAGCTGTAGTTGGAGAATTAGAAGAGGTGGCCAAAAGCTCGGTTAATAAAAAAAAGTTTCGAAAAGGATTTTAAAGGCAGAGAGGGAAGTGATAAGGGAGAGAGGTTCAGAGAATACGGCAGAGATGGCTGTAGGCAGCTGATCTTTGACTTGTGGCTAATATTTTGATCAGTGTCATGCCATTGTGATTGCTTTCATCACTTCTCTTATTTAGTAACCCATTTTCTGAATCTTCCTCTCCCTGACCCAGGGACACGTTGCCAGTTATAGCAGCCCGACTGTTGCCTAACTGCCTTCCGTTAACTCAGCACAAACTGGAGGTTGAACTGGAGGTTGAACTGCTCTGTGTGACTCAGTACCACAGCCGGTAGCGGGCCGCAGCAATCTAGGGAGCAGTGAGGCTTATTTTAAACATACTGTCCACATCCAGCTCCACTCCTGAATATACGTAATTACAAAGCTTGAACAATATTGCACCAAGTGACAATGGCCCTAGGCCCTCCTGTCATTATACATCAATCCTATCCACTAAATCAGTCTGTATTGTGAAAAGTTACACAGAAACTGAGTGGGAACAGGGGAAACAGCATTAACCCGTGACTCTCGCAGCCCGAGGGCAAAAAATGATCAGCGGGCCAGTGAGTTGGAAAAGGCCTGATCTTTCTGTTTGCTTAAGTTGTGGATTTTACTGGCAGCTGATCACCAGTGCTTGCTTTGGCACAAGACCTTGGCACTTCCAGGAAGCCTGGCAATGCTAGGAACACATCAGTAACACAAAGATTGAACTCGACTGGAAATAATGCCTTCTGGGCCCTGCTGATTATAATAATCCAATTTAACTTTTATTTAAAACAAGACCAAGTTGTGGATATTTAAGTATGGGTGGAGGAGCAAGTCTGGCTATGTGGCCAACGTTAGATAGGCAGTCTCGATTTTAACCTAATCCGCCCGGGGAGAACAGGATGGGATCAGGTTGCCTCCCCAATGTGGGTACGGTAGCATAGCGATTATGTTACTGGACTTGTAATCCAGTAGGTCTGGACTAATGATCTGCGAGATGTGAGTTCGAATCCCACCACAGCAACTAGCGAATTTAAATTCAATTAAATAAATCTGGAATAAAAAGCTAGTATCAGTAATGGTGAGCATGAATACTACCAAATTGTCATAAAAACCAATCTGGTTCACTAATAGTAGAAAGATATCTGCTGTCCTTACCCAGTCTGGCCTATATGTGATTCCAGACCCACAGCAATGTGTTTGACTCTTAACTGCCCCTTTGAAATGGCCTAGCAAGCCACTCAGTCACAAGCAGGTGACCCACCACCATCTTCTCAAGGGCAATTAGTGATGCCCAATAAATGCTGGCCTTGCTGGTGATGTCCACATCCAATGAATGAATTAAAAAAAAACACCCAATTTCACACTCCATTGAAGTCAATGGAACATGTAAATCATGCATACAACTCAAACCTATCCTGTTTTAGGTTAAAATTGGAGCTATAGGGCTGGATTTTCATTGAGGAGTCGGGTAGGAGGTGGGACTACAACTTTCGGGGTTGTAGTCCCGCCTCCATCGAGTTCTAGCCAACCCATGCGATTTTGACTTGATTGACCTTGTTGAGCCCGCTCAGCAGGCCAATTAGGAGCCACCCGGCAACAGGTGACGTCACAGACTGATATTTCATCTGTCAAGACCTTTTGACAGATGAAATATCAGCGTTTCACAGCTGTTTGAAGCTGTCAAACACTGACAATCTGTATTCTAAGTTAATTCCTTCCTCTCAGGATGATTTAGAGATCTCCTTGGAACAGAAAGCTGAATGCTGCAATTTTTGACAGCTCGCAGCCATTCTGCTTTCTGTGCCGGTGAGATGAGGGACTCCAGAGACCTGAAGGTAAAGGTAAGTAAAGGTATGTAAAACTTATTTTAACACTTTACACACACCAAACACACTTACCTTTGCACTCATGCACCCATCACTCACCTGAACACCGGACATCTCGACCCCTCCAAGCCCTTCATCCCGATGATCCGCCTCCTCTAACTTGGCGTGGTTTGGAGCCGTCGGGAATCCCACACTTCAACATTAAAAATAGGGATTAGGCTAAAAACTGCCTGTTAACTACCTGTTAACAGGCAGTTAATTGGCACTAATCCCCTTCCTGCCTCGGGGAGGCGGGTCCCAGTGCGGGGCAGGTACCCGCCTCCTTTGAAACTGGCATGGAGGCGGGTTGGGGGCGGGATGGGTTCGGGACCCCCGATTTTGGGATTTTAACCCCCCACACGCCTCCAATCCCGACTCCACGGCCCAATGAAAATCCTGCCCATAATGTTTGGAAATAATGATAGTCTGTTAGCTACATGTTGGTTTCAAGCCCTATACTAGGACTTCACCACATAATGTAAGCTAACACACTAGCGCAGTACTGAGTGAATGCTGCATCATCAGAGGTGACATCCTTCAGGGGAGATGTTAAACCGAGGCCCCTTTTGCCTGTTCCTGTGGCTCATTTGGACACTAAAAACCCCCACTTACACTATTGAAAGCGCAGGGAGTTCTCCTGGTGCCCTGACTAGCATTCTGCCTTCAACCAATGCTACCAAAAATGGATTAACTGGTTATTTAAAGACGGCTGTTTGTGGGGCATTGCTGTTGTAGAATAGCAGCCATGTTTATCCACATAAGAACAGTCACTGCACTTCAAAAATAATAAACTGCTTGTGAAGTGCTTTGGCGTAATAAAGCGCCATACAAATACAAGTTTTTTTTTACATTAGTGAAAGAGGCTCACCGTAAGGGTGCTTCCATTTTGTGAAAGATCTAACTCATGAAGAATTTTCCCATGTAAAATGCCAATATCTTCAGATGAAGCTAATACATCATTGTGACAAAAAAGTACTTTTTGTCTGCATTCAATTTTTAACTTATATTTTGTACTGCTAGAAACAGCACATGAGAGATTAATACCAAAGGCCACATGTATTATTTCACAATAGAAAAGCTATTAGCATAGACCAGGCAAGCTTAGTGGAGCGGGCTCCACAGGTGTGAGTTTCTGGGACAAACACAATGACTTGTCTAAAAAGTTAATTGTTTATTTTTGGTCCAGGGCCGTCACATTCATCACAAGCGTCCTTCCCATTGTCAAAAAGTTGGCTAGCCTTTCAATATTAATGAATGGCTGGTGTAATTATGAAAGGTGCGGTCGTCGACTGTCTGGTGTTTGAGTATGGCTGCAGAGATGGACCTCTGGCAATGTGACACAAAACAAATGAGTTATGGCAGGAGACCGGTGGAACACTTGAGGAATATTGGGCCTACGTCTAGACAGAAAGCGAATGGCTTCTTTGTTATTTATGTGTCAAGGTGAGTAGAGTAATTCATGTTTCATTGTGTTATGTGGTTTGCTGTTCATTCATCTGCTTTAGCTAAATAAAACCATTTGTTCTACCAGAGTCTGAGTTCTCAGTCTGGTAAGAGTGCATGTTCGATCTGCTTGTTGAAGAGAGGAGAATCCTGTAGACACACGATGCAATCCAATAACTGGTGTACAGAGTAAAGGTTCTCTCTCACAATCCCTGGGTCTCACTATTGGGAATACTGAGCAGAAATAGGCATACTCCAGCGAATAGGGGATATAAGGTCCACTTACATGAGTGGCAGGTGACATTGAACTAAAGAAAATATCCAGCGCAAAAACCCCAAAATGTGCTAGGAAGTGAAGTGGGAGGTAGGGTATTTGCCCTAAAATAGTGATGGCTCTCCAGCAGGCATGGGCCTTAAATGGGGGCAGGACTCAAATAGAATTGGGACTCAAACAGGTACGGGACTAAAGCGAGGGTTAGAGTCAGGTGAGGCTGCAACTCCAATTATTGCCGGACTTGAGTGGGGGCAGAACTTGAGCAGGGGCAGGATTCGACTAGGGACAGGACTTGAGTGGGGCCAGAATTTGAGCAGAGGCAGGATTTGACTAGGGATAGGACTTGAGTGGGGGCAGAATTTGAGCAGAGGCAGGATTTGACTAGGGATAGGACTTGAATCGGGCTGTGCTTGATTGGGGCTGGGTCTCATGGGGGTAAGTCTTAAGTGGAGTTGGACCATAAGGTGCAAGTACAACAACCTCTCCCTCAACATCAGTAAAACAAAGGAGATGATCGTGGACTACAGGAAGCGGCAGGGGGAGGGACACACCCCAATCTACATCGAAGGGGCTGAGGTGGAGAGGGTCAGCAGCTTCAAATTCCTGGGTGTATTCATTACAGAGGACTTAACGTGGTCCCATCACATCGACGTCATAACCAAGAAGGCATGCCAACGCCTGTTCTTCCTCAGGAGACTGAAGAAATTTGGAATGGCCCCCCAGATTCTCAACAATTTCTACTGATGCACCATCGAGAGTATCCTGTCCGGCTGCATCACTATCTGGTATGGCAACTGCACCGCCACAGACCGCAAGGCTCTACAGATGGTGGTGAAAGCTGCACAACATACTATAGGAATTAAACTACCTGCTGTGCAGGATATCTACCCCGAGAGGTGCCGGGGGAAGGCCCTGAGAATCACCAAAGACGCGAGCCACCCCAGCCACAACCCCTTCACCCTGCTCCCATCCGGTAAGAGATACCGAAGCATACAGTCTCGTACCAGCAGGTTTCGAAACAGCTTCTACCCCCAGGCCATAAGACTCATGAACGAATAATTTATTATTATTTATTATTGTTGTTTTTATTTATTATTACTGTATTTCTATTAGTATTTTTATCATTGCTATGCCATATTTATTCCAATGTTGGGAGGACTCGTAAAAATCAACATTTCATTGTGCAGTACACACGTTTGCTGCATATATGACAATTAAAATTGAATTGAATTGAATTGAATAAGGGGGATGGCTCTGGAGCAGGGGAGTCCCAAGTGGGATCGGAACTCAAGCGCTGGCAGAAAGAAAGAAAGCCTTGCATTTATATAGCACCTTTCATGACCACCGGACATCCCAAAGTGCTTTTGACAGCCAATTAAGTACTTTTGAAGTGTAGTCACTGTTGTAATGTGGGAAACGCGGCAGCCAATTTGTGCACAGCAAGGTTCCACAAACAGCAATGTGATAATGACCAGATAATCTGTTCTGTTATGTTGGTTGAGGGATAAATATTGGCCAGGACACCGGGAAGAAATCCCCAGCTCTTCTTCGAAATAGTGCCATGGGATCTTTTACGTCCACCTGAGAGAGCAGACAGGGCCTCGATTTAACATCTCATCTGAAAGGCAGCACCTCCGACAGCACAGCACTCCCTCAGCACTGCACTGGAGTGTCAGCCTAGCTTCTTGTGCTTAAGTCTCTGGAGTGGGACTTGAACCCACAACCATTCTGACTCAGAGGCAAGGGTGCTAGCCCCCTGAGTCGAAATGAGGGAGCACACAGGTGGTTGCAGGAGGAAGTACTTGAAGAAGGGTTGGGACTTGAGTGGATGTGCGAATCGAGTGGGGGAACCACTCGGCCAGGGTATCACTTCAGCAGGTGTGGGGGCTTTCCAGAGCATTCGAAGGAAGGAGCTGTGCAAATAGGTGAGTGAAAAATTATCTTTCAGGAAAGTTAGCGAGCCCCACCAATGATATTCATCCAGCCCCACCAATGATATTCATCCAGCCCTACCAATGTTATTTAGCTTGCCATGTCATTGACCTTTATTTATGGTGCTCCTGCAGATTCACGTTCTCAAAAGCCACATCCCCCCAACCTGAATTAGGAATTTACAAAAACAATCCATTGCAATTATAATTTATAATAAACGTTGACATCCTTTTGTATTCATGTCTGGTTTTCTCTTTGTGGAGTGTTTTTACTTAAACAACGAGCAGCCATGACCTCATTGAGGAATCTATCTGTGAAGAGTTATCGAGCCTAGTAAAGCAAGGGAGCAGGACTACATCAGAGACACAGTCAATAACTTAGGGTGTCTCAGAAACCACATAACTTCAGCTGCCTTATGTCAGTCTAAATCCCCCACGCTGTGGACCTCAGTAACTAACGCCTTTCACATCAGCTCCCTCGCTGCTTCACAATGTTTAATTTGGACAGTAGAAGAAGCAAGAGACAAAAGTTCAGAGGAGTTCAGGGAGAAGGGCACAGGTTGTGAGAGAGAGAGGTTGAAGTCTAGAGGTGAGAGAGGGGCCGTTCATCAGTCTACTAGGCAAACCATCATGCAAACTGCAACAGACAGAACTTGTGGTGATTTAACATTTTTTAAAATTTATTCGTTCATGGGATCTGGGCATCGCTGGCAAGGCCAGCATTTATTGCCCATCCCTAGTTGCCCTTGAGAAGGTGGTGGTGAGCCGCCTTCTTGAATCGCTGCAGTCTGTGTGGTGAAGGTACTCCCACAGTGCTGTTAGGGAGGGAGTTCCAGGATTTTGACCCAGTGACGATGAAGGAACGGCGATATACTTCCAAGCGAGGATGGTGTGTGACTTGGAGGGGAACTTGGAGGTGGTGGCGTTCCCATGCGCCTGCTGCCCTTGTCCTTCTAGGTGGAAGAGGTCGCGGGTTTGGGAGGTGCTGCCGAAGAAGCCTTGGCGAGTTGCTGCAGTGCATCTTGTAGATGGTATACACTGCAGCCATGGTACGCCGGTGGTGGAGGGAGTGAATATTTAAGGTGGTGGATTGAGAGCCAATCAAGTGGGCTGCTTTGTCCTGGATGGTGTCGAGCTTCTTCAGTATTGTTGGAGCTGCACTCATCCAGGCAAGTGGAGAGTATTCCATCACACTCCTTACTTGTGCCTTGTAGATGGTGGAAAGCTTTGGGGATGAGGATATTGTAGCGTATGTACCTTTAAGGGGAGAACTACTTTTTACAGCTCCTGTATACTGTAGTACCGGCAGTGACCACACCTGTATATAACCCTGAGTAGGGATCTGTACAATTAGTTTTAGAGTAACCCTCATCCAGTAAACACCTGTTGATTGTTCCCTGCAGTCTCTTGTCTAATTATTGAAGGACACACAACATCAAGATACACGGATCTAACATTGGCGATGAGAAGATTCAAACCTACCTGCAACTCTGCATCACCTCCCAGGGATTCGCTCCTGGAGAACAGTGAAAGAAGAAGGCCGAGTCCAGAAGCACGGGTGTCGACCATCCAGCGGAGACTTGAGCATCGCAGGGGAGGCTGTTGAGAGCTGGGCTTGGTTCTCCAGTCACAGTGGTCCAGCGAAACGGGCTGGCAACAGGTACGGCGCAGACCCTTCCCGGACAGCGGCGGCTAGAGCCGACCGACGGCACAGAAAAAGGCCGAGCAGCGTCGATGGGAGAAGAGAGAGGGTAGAGCGCACAGGGCACAGCCGGTGTTCAGGACCGAGCAGCGTCGATGGGGGAAGAGAGAGGGTAGAGCGCACAGGGCGCAGCCGGTGTTCAGGACCGAGCGGCGTCAATGAGAGAGAGCAGAGCGCAGCCGGTGTTCAAGGGCCGAGCAGCGTCAACAAGAGAGAGAGGCGCGCAGGAAAATGTGCAGAGCGCAGCCGGTGTTAAAGGGCCGAGCAGCATCAGCGGGGAAGAAAGGAAAGCGCGGGAGACGCCATTTTGAGCTGCAGCGGAGAAGAAGGGAGAGCGCGGGAGATGCCATTTTGAGCCAGTCTAAACACACAGGGATGTCGAAGAGTGGCAGTGTTTCAGCGTTCGACAATGAAGTCGAAGATTGGACGACATATGTCAAACGCATAGAAGTGTACTGCAAGGCGAATGAAGTGCCAGATGACAGGAAAGCGCTGGTATTGTTGAATTCAATGGGTGCAAAAACGTATGGCTTACTGCGAAACCTAGTAACCCCAGAGAAGCCAGTGGAAAAGGATTTTGAAAACATAGTTTCAATCCTACAGGACCACTTAGACCCCACACCGCTGCTGATAGCGGAAAGATTTAAGTTTCACAAAAGGAGCCAGCATAAAGATGAAAGTAATGCTGAGTTTTTAACGGAACTGCGCAAGCTATCGAAACACTGCCAGTTTGGAACGGGACTAGCAGATACTTTAAGGGACAAGTTTGTGTGTGGGCTTCAAAGTGAAGGAACCCAGAAACGGCTTCTATCAGAAAAGGATCTTACGCTGGACAAGGCTTTCAGCATGGCAGTATCACAAGAAGCAGCAGCACGGGGCACGGCAGAGTTACAACGGAGACCGCAAGAATATGGCACAAGTGAAATGTCACACGGAACAGTGAAGTGCTATCGCAGCGGCAGAACAATACACGACCATAAGGATTGCTGGTTCAAGGACCAAGTATGTGGAAAAGTAGGACACATAGCAAGAGTCTGCAGTTCGGAAAAGAAAACCAGCAGCAAGAAATCCCCACAGGAGAAGTACAAGAAGGTACATAAGGTGACGGAGAGTAGTGCAGACGAACAAAAAAGTGATACAGACTCTGGAAGCAAGGAGCTGGGTTGTCTGAAACTACATAATGTGATCAAAACGGAGGATCACCAAACTATCTGGGTCACGCTCAAGATAGCCGGAGTCCAAGTGAAAATGGAATTGGACACAGGATCAGCCCTAACAGTCATAAGCCGAAGGGACTACAAGCGGCTATACCCTTGAGAGATACAGAGATTGTCTTGAAGACGTACACGGGGCAAAAAGTCTACCCCAAAGGAAAAATAAGGGTGAACGTTATATATAACGGCAAGGAAACACCAAAAATGGACCTATATGTATTGCCAGATGGAGGACCACCACTACTAGGATGTGAATGGATCCGGAAGATACAGCTAGATTGGCATTCCATACAAGCACTGACTGTAGATGCCAAAATGGATGACGACGTCACACCTGGACGACTGTCAAAAATGCTAACTGATGCATAAGAAGTGTTCCAGGAGGGACTCGGAACACTTAAAGGCATAACAGCGATGATCAAAATAGAGGAAAATGCAAGCCCAAAGTTTTTTAAGGCCAGATCGGTACCTTATGCGATCCGCCCAGCCGTCGAAGCAGAGCTGGAAGGTTTGGAACGTTCAGGAGTACTGTCCAAAGTGGACTGGAGTGAGTGGGCTACACCCATCATTCCTGTAGTGAAGAGGTCATTGAGTAATACGCCTGGGGAATCAAAGAAGGTTCGCATCTGTGGGGACTTTAAGGTGACAGTGAACCCAGTCCTTCACACTGTACAATATCCGCTTCCGCGGATTGAAGATATTTTCGCCTCGCTATCTGGAGGGAAACGCTTCACTAAGATTGATCTAGCCCAGGCGTACCTGCAAATGGAGGTAGAAGAAGCCTCGAAACAGTACCTCACGATCAACACTCATAAAGGTCTCTACCAATACAACCGGCTGGTGTTCGGGGTAGCATCAGCTCCGGCTATTTGGCAAAGGGCAATGGATCAAGTCCTGCAAGGGATTCCAGGAACCCAGTGTTATTTGGACGACATCCTGGTCACGGGCGAAAATGACAGTGATCACCTCGCCAACCTGGAGCAGGTGCTCACTAGATTGAAGGAATATGGGCTCCGAGCTAATTGCCACAAATGCGAGTTTTTCCAGAAGCAGATCTCGTATTGTGGCCACATTATTGATGAAGAGGGGTTACATAAGTCCCCTGAAAAGATTGAGGCAGTAGTCAAGGCTCCAGCACCAGAAAATGTGTCACAACTGAGGTCGTTCCTCGGGCTGGTGAACTACTACCATAAGTTCTTGCCGAATTTGTCTACAGTACTACACCCACTGAACACTGTAGTGTATGTGCCTTTAAGTCAGAACTACTTTTACAGCTCCTGTATACTGTAGTACTGGCAGTGACCACACTGGTATATAAGCTTTGCGCATGCCTCTGTACCCCCAGTCTTGAGACTACCCTTCTCCAGTAAAGACCTGTTTATTGTTGATGTACAGCATCCGTGTGATTATTTTATAACAGCATATCCTCTGAATCACGGATCCAACAGTGGCGACGAGTGTCGATTCGAATCTACCTGCAACATAAAAAAAAAATAGTCGAGGCCAGGAACACGGGCGTCGACCACGAGCAACCGCCCAGCTGTCAGGCAGAGATTGAACTTCGCAGGGGAGGCTGTGGAGAGCCGGGCTTGGTTCCCCAGCCACGACGAGCAGCAAGAGACCGACGACAGGTCCAGCGCAGACCCTTCCTGAGCAGCGGCGGCTGGAGCCGACCGAGGGCGGAGAGAAAGCCGAGCAGCGTCGACGGGGTAAGACAAAGGGTGAAGAGTGCAGGGCGTAGCCGGGGGGTTGAACACCGAGCGGCGTCGAGAAAAAGAAAACAATCCGGAGAGAGAGAGGGTAAAGAAACAGCCGGGTTCTAGACTGAGCGGCGTCGAAAAAAATAAACAAAAAGAAGAACGCGCAGAGCACAGCCAGGGCTCACAGGCTGAACAGGGTCCGCAGGGCGAAGAAAGGGGAGCGCGGGAGGTGCTATTGAGCCGCAGAGAAGAAGGAAGAGTGCGGGAGACGCCATTTTTAGAAGCCGCAGCGAAGAAGAAGGGCGAGCGCGGGAAGGAAGGAAAGCGCGGGAGACGCCATTTTGTGCCAGCGGAGAAGAAGGGGAAGCGCGGGAGGTGCCATTTTTGACAGTTAACTCACACCCAAGGATGCCAAAGAGTGGCAGTATCTCTACGTTCAACAATGAAGTCGAAGATTGGGCGACGTATGTGGAACGTATTGAGGTGTACTGCAGGGCAAATGAAGTGCCAGATGCTAATAAAGCACTGGTTCTGTTAAATTCCATGGGTGCAAAAACTTATGGGTTACTGCGAAATCTAATAACCCCAGAGAAGCCGGTAAACAAGAATTTTGAAAGCATAGTAGAAATCCTACAGGACCACTTAAACCCCATACCGCTGCTGATAGCAGAACGATTTAAGTTCCATAAAAGGAACCAACACAAAGACGAAAGCAATGCTGAGTACCTAACGGAACTGCGCAAGCTATCGAAACACTGCCAGTTTGGAGCGGGACTAGCAGATACGTTAAGGGACAAGTTTGTGTGTGGGCTATAAAGTGAAGGAACCCAGAAACGGCTTCTATCAGAAAAGGATCTTACGCTGGACAAAGCTTTCAGTATGGCAGTATCACACGAAGCAGCCGCAAGGGGCGCTGCAGAGATACATTTGAGGCGCTAGAGGGCCTTGCGCTGGAGTTATGGCCAGTAGTGAAATTCCCTGGGGCCCTAAATCGGCGTTGCTCCGGTAGCGCTGCGCCGGCACCGATGACGTCATCAGTGTGCGCAGCGTCCCGGTTGCCGTGGTAACCCGCCCGAACTCCGAAATTGAGTTGCGGCCGCCTCGCCCGTGGCAGCCGCAACCAGCGTTTTGTCAGAGGTGCCTTACTGCAGTTAGCGCCGGCGCATTAAAGGCCCCGCGGCGGCCGGCCGCTTTCCCGCCGGCCACCTGCCCGCAGCTCCCTCCCCAGACTTCTCTCCCCCCCCCGGAACAGATGCAAGCCCGGCACTTGTCCGAGGTGCCGGGCTCATTTTTAAGCAGATTTGCGCGGGCCGCGGCTGGGTGCAGGCAGCTCCTCCTTAACGGAAGGAGGAGGCCTGCACTTCCCCAGCCTGCCGCACCGCATCGGGTGCCGCAGCGCCGGAATTGCGGCGCGAAACGGCAGTTAGCGCCCTTTTCCAGGCGCTAAGACCCTTCAGTAGCGCCGGCAGCCGTTTGGGCGTGGCGCCACTGAATTTTTGGCGCGCGCAGGGGACTTAGCGCCGGCACTAATTTCCGGCGCTAAAGCCCTGGCTAAGCCAAAACCCAATTTCTAGGCCAATGTCTTCAACCACTACAGAGAATACGATTGCAGTCCTATGGACCATATTTGCCAGAAACGGTTTGCCAGAGCAGATTTGCTCTGATAATGGACCACAGTTTGTGTCCAACAAGTTCCAAAAATTTATGAGAAGGAATGGGGTAAGGCATTACACATCCGCCCCGTATCATCCAGCCACAAATGGATTGGCTGAGAGGTTCGTACAAACCTTTAGAAGGCGATAAAGGCCATGTGCGATGATGAAATTCCACTACAGCATAAGATGGACAATTTCTTATTAGCCTACCAAAACGCGACACATGCAGTTACCAACCAGACCCCGGCCATGATGTTCTTTAACCGAAGGTTGAGATCTCGTCTGGACTTGCTCAGACCAAATGTGCGAAGAAATGTTGAGGACAAACAATTCCAGCACATCAATGAGAAGCCGACAAGGAGCTTCAATGTAGGGCAACCTGTCTTGGCCCGTGACTATCGAACAGAGAAATGGCAACCCGGAACGATATGTACAAGGCAGGGGCCATTAATGTACACAATGGATGTCGGGGAGAACATTGTGAGACGCCACGTCGATCAGATCTTAGCGTCACAGGAATGCGTCAACCCCATGTCTCGAGTACCTGGGGATGAACCCAACATACCGGTAGCATCTACTTCAGACCCAGTAGCAGTGGAACCCGATGAACTACCCAATGAAAAGGAGTCAGAATCACCTCTGCACCAAGAACAAGAACCTCCGGAAAGGCGCTATCCCGAAAGGGTCAGGAAGCCGCCCCAAAGACTGAATCTATAAATGGACTTTTGTTGTTTAATGTACATGTTGAAATGTTAATTGTTATTTGAATATTAGGGGTACTACTAATCTAAAAGGGGAGGAATTGTAGTGTATGTGCCTTTAAGTCAGAACTACTTTTACAGCTCCTGTATACTGTAGTACCGGCAGTGACCACACCGGTATATAAGCTTTGCGCATGCCTCTGTACCCCCAGTCTTGAGACTACCCTCCTCCAGTAAAGACCTGTTTATTTTTGATGTACAGCATCCGTGTGATTATTTTATAACAGCATATCCTCTGAATCACGGATCCAACAAACACCCTACTGCAAACGGGGGTACCATGGAAGTGGAATGACAAATGTAAACGAGCTTTCCAGAAGTGCAAAGAATTGATCACATCAAAAGAGGTGTTGGCTCATTTCAACCCAGCACTACCAATTCGGTTGGCGTGTGATGCATCACCCTATGGCATTGGAGCGGTGCTGTCTCACAAATTCCCGGACGGCTCGGAGAGGCCAGTAGCCTTTGCGTCTCGGTCACTAACCTCAGCCGAGCGTTACTACGCCCAGATTGACAGGGAGGCCCTCAGCCTAGTGTGGGGAGTGAAAAAGCTCAACCACTATCTGCACGGGCAGAAGTTCACCTTGCTGACTGACCACCAACCACTTGTCTCCATCTTTAATCCAAAGAAGGGCGTTCCGGTGATGACTGCGCAACGGCTACAAAGATGGTCCCTTTTCCTAGGGGCGAACCAATATGAAATCGAGTATAAGGGCACGAAACAGCATGGAAACGCTGATGGGCTATCACGCCTGCCACTGCCTACTGCGGAGGAAGCACCAGCAGTGGACCCTGTCGAAATATTTTATTCGACTATAATTGAACGCTTGCCAGTAACTAACGCTGATATAGAGAAGGAGACCCGAAATGACCTGACACTGTCTTGGGTATATGACTTGACGGTGAAGGGATGGCCAACACATGGCGACTCACTGTTGCCAGCATTCTCATCCAGAAGAGAACAGCTGTCAGTATGCCAGGGGACCTTGATGTGTGGATCCCGAGTGGTAATTCCACCCAAGTTAAGGGAGAGAGTGCTCAATGAGCTTCACAAAGGCCATCTGGGAGGGGTGAAAATGAAAAGCCTTGCTAGGGCTTATGTGTGGTGGCCGGGGATCGATCAGCAAATCGAGGACCTGACAAAGAGCTGCTCAGGATGCCAGAAGGTCCAAAATGCACCACCACATGCCCCTCTACACCCATGGGAGTGGCCCTCATCTCCATGGCAACGGGTGCATATTGATTTTGCTGGTCCATTCATGGACTCAATGTTTTTAATAGCCGTGGATGCGCACTCGAAATGGCCTGAGGTGATTAAAATGTCCTCCACCACCACGGAGAAAAATATTGCAGTCCTACGGACCATATTTGCCAGGAACGGCTTGCCAGAGCAGATTTGCTCTGATAACGGACCACAGTTTGTGTCCGAAGAGTTTCGAAGATTTATGAGAAGGAATGGGGTAAGGCATTACACATCTGCCCCGTATCATCCAGCCACAAATGGATTGGCTGAGAGGTTCGTACAAACCTTTAAAAAAGCAGTAAGGGCCATGTGCGATGACGACATTCCACTGCAGCATAAGGTGGACAATTTCCTGTTAGCCTACAGAAATGCGACACATGCAGTCACCAACCAGACCCCGGCCATGATGTTCTTTAACCGAAGGCTGAGATCTCGTCTGGATTTGCTCAGACCAAATGTACGAAGAGATGTTGAGAATAAGGAATTCCAGCACATCAATGAGAAGCCGACAAGGAGCTTCAATGTAGGGCAACCAGTCTTGGCCCGCGACTACCGAACAGAGAAATGGCAACCAGGAACGATATGCACACGGCAGGGGCCACTAATGTACACAGTGGATGTTGGGGAGAACATTGTGAGGTGCCATGTTGACCAGATCCTAGAGTCACAGGAACTAGTCAACCCCATGTCTCGCGTACCTGGTGATGAACCCGACATACAGGTAGCATCTACCTCAGAAACAGTAGCATCGGAAGCTGATGAACCAACCGACGACAGGGGGCCAGAATTGCCTCCGCACCAAGAGCAAGACACTCAGGAAAGGCGCTATCCAGAAAGGATCAGGAAGCCTCCCCAAAGACTGAATTTATAAATAGACTATTTTCAGTTAATGTTGCATGTTAAAAGTGTTAATTGTAATGAGTTGATATTTAATTGTTAAATGAATGTTATGGTACTGTTAATCTAAAAGGGAAGGAATTGTAGTGTATGTACCTTTAAGGGGAGAACTACTTTTTACAGCTCCTGTATACTGTAGTACCGGCAGTGACCACACCTGTATATAACCCTGAGTAGGGATCTGTACAGTTACTTTTAAAGTAACCCTCATCCAGTAAACACCTGTTGATTGTTCTCTGCAGTCTCTTGTCTAATTATTGAAGGACACACAACATCAAGATACACGGATCTAACAGATATATACCAAGGAAAAATGCTAAGGAGAAGCTACAGGATGAACTGTGTTTGAGAGTTGATGATTTAACCGTCAATCATGGCAGTGATTTGTGATCGCCATATTCACTGCCTTCTGGAGTTATTATTGAAAATTGCCAGATTCGGGCTGCAGATCTTACTGCATGCAGGAAGTGTAGAAACTTGTGAAACTTATCATGGAATGTCGTGACACATCACTTGCCCTAACCACAGAGGGCTACAGACAATATTTTTTCCTATATTGTACATGTATTATTGCAGAGACATGAGCACAACATCTAGGCTGACTCTCCAATGCATTACTGAGGTAGTGCTGCACTGTCAGAGGAGACGTTAAACCGAGGCCCTGTCTGCCCTCTCAGGTGGACATAAAAGACCCCATGGCACTATTTCGAAGAAGAGCAGCGGAGTTCTCCCTGGTGTCCTGAGGCCAATATTTATATCTCAACCAACATCACTAAAAACAATCTGGCCATTATCACATTGCTGTTCATGGGAGCTTGCTGTGTACAAATTGGCTGCCGTGTTTCCTACATTACAACAGTGACTCCACTTCAAAAGTATTTCATTGGCTGTAAAGCACTTTGGGACGTCCTGAGGTCGTGAAATTCTATATAAATAGAAGTCTTTCTTTCTTTGAGCCAAACTGACAACGGAAGGGGGAAAAAAAGAAAGGAAAGATGCTGAGTTGGGAAGGGACAGAGCGAAAAAGTAAGCGCGAGCAAGAGTGACCGTGTCTCTTTAATCAATTGCATAGGTTTGTAATCAAGTCACTCTGAGTACTTCCATCAGCTGCTCTGAGAACCATTATCACCATATTGAATGTGCATTAGCATCTCTGTTTCCTGGGAACAGAAGATCATTTAGGCTGTTGCTGGGCTGTGCGGAATCAGGGCAAGCAGGTGCAGTGGCTGTTTGAAGAAGCTGATTAGTCAAAGCCGTAAAATAGCTTTGACGTCCAACGAGGATTTTATTCATAAACGGTTTTGTGCTGAACTTTCTTCTGGGAATATGCCCATTTTTCCACTGTACAGAGGAAAGTGAGGAGGGGAGGGGGCGGGGGGGGGAGGTGGTGGTGGGGGCGGGATAGGTAGTTACTGCTGCATTAACGCCCCTATGAGTTGCCGATGTTTGTCTCCTTCCCCCACTGTCACCATCCATTGAAAACCCCACTGAGTGCATTTGATGGCCGTAGGGACCTGGCCGTCCTATTTGAGCCTGAGCTGAGCTTCCGATCCCACACTCCTCTCCATTACCAAGACCGCCTGCTTCCACCTCTGTAACATCGCCCATCTCCGCCCCTGCCTCAGCTCATCTGCTGCTGAAACCTTCATCCATGCCCTTGTTACCTCTAGATGCGACTTTTCCAACGCACTCCTAGCCTGCCTCCCACCTTGCACCCGCAGTAAAGCTGACCTCATTCAAAACTCTGTTGCTATATCCTAACTCGCACCAAGTCGCTTTCCATCCATTACCCCTGTGCTCGCTGAACTACACTGGCTCCCAGTCCGACAATGCCTCGATTAAAAAATTCTCAGCCTTGTTTTCAAAGCCCTCCATGGCTTCACCCTTCCCTTTCTCTGTAACCTCCTCCAGCCCGACAATCTTCCGAGATTTCTGCACTCCTCCAATTCTGGCCTCTTAAACATCCCCGATTTCCTTTGCTCCACCACTGGCGGCCGTGCCTTCAGCTGCCTCGGCCCTTAGCTCTGGAATTCCCTCCCTAAACCTGTCCGCCTCTCTCTCCTCCTTTAAGACACTCATTAAAACCCACCTCTTTTGACCAAGCTTTTGATCACCAGCCCTAATATCTCCTTATGTGGCTTGGTGTCAAACTTTGTTTGATAATCGCTCTTGCGAAGCACCTTGGGACGTTTTACTATGTTAAAAGCGCTATATAAATGCAAGTTGTTGTTGCTGTTTTGGGGCAGGGCTGGGGGGTGGGACAACGGCTGAGTTTCCTGCTTTGCCATCTCTATTCCGCTGAGGGAGAGGAAGAGGCAGGTAAGACGGAGGCGGTAGGGTGGTGGGGGGTGAGGTGGGGGGGGGGTGGTGTACGGAGTGGGGGCAGTGAATGTTGTGGTGGGAAGCCAGCAAGAACCTTGGAATGGAGGGCAGGACCTTGAAGCAGCCGCCTCAACCTCTCTTATCACCTCCAACTGATGCCTTTTCTGAAGGTGGGCTCATTGAGAGCCACGTAAAGATTCCCAGTCCAGCACAGTTAGGGGGCTTCTGGCCTCTTTATCGCAGCTGTCTCATCCACTCTAGGTGCTGCAGTGAGTGCCCTCTGCTGTAGTGCCACGGCATGTTCCTGCCTGGGCAGTGGCGGACTCCCACTCCCTGACGGGTGGAGGTGCCGCCGGGACCCTGCTCCTGCACACATATTGGGCCCCGAAGTAGGAAAATAAGGATCGCCTGCCTATTCAACTATGTAGGGCATCGCGGACAAGCCCTCTCCTCACCATACTGGGGCACTTTGTGTGCAATACAAGGTTGATCGGTAATTTGCAGTCAAGCTCACTATTGGGCAGAGCTAGGTGTATGATTGCCAAGATATGCTTCAAAGCAAACAGACAACATGATCCATGAGAAAAGGACATCTACTAACCAGCATTGCTTGGCACAGTCATTCTACGGCAAGAGACTGACTCTGCTGTTAGGTCACATGACTGTCGGCCATTTTACTTTCCTGTACAAAGGGCCTGACACACTAAGAGACCATTGATTCCAATGTAATCGAAATAAAGAAGCTCCCGACATACACACACACATGCACAAACACATATACACACGTACACGTATGCACACACACGTACCTACACACACGCACACACATGTACCTAAATATACACACACCTACACACACACACACACACACACACACACACACACACACACATATACATATGCATAATTTTTTTTATTCGTTCATGGGATCTGGGCATCGCTGGTATGGCCAGCATTTATTGCCCATCCCTAATTGCCCTTGAGAAGGTGGTGGTGAGCCACCTTCTTGAACCGCTGCAGTCCGTGTGCTGAAGGTACTCCCACAGTGCTGTTAGAGAGGGAGTTCCAGGATTTTGACCCAGCGATGATGAAGGAACGGCGATATACTTCCAAGTCAGGATGGTGTGTTACTTGGAGGGGAACTTGGACGTGGTGGTGTTCCCATGCGCCTGCTGCCCTTGTCCTTCTAGATGGTAGAGGTCGCGGGTTTGGGAGGTGCTGCTGAAGAAACCTTGGTGAGTTGCTGCAGTGCATCTTGTAGATGGTACACACTGCAGCCATGGTATGCCGGTGGTGAAGGGAGTGAATGTTTAAGGTGGTGGATGGGGTGCCAATCAAGCGGGATGCTTTGTCCTGGATGGTGTCGAGCTTCTTGAGTGCTGTTGGAGCTGCACTCATCCAGGCAAGTGGAGAGTATTCCATCACACTCCTCACTTGTGCCTTGTAGATGGTGGAAAGGCTTTGGGGAGTCAGGAGGTGAGACACATCGCCGCAGAGTACCTAGCCTCTGACCTGCTCTTGTTGCCACAGTATTTATCTGGCTGGTCCAGTTAAGTTTCTGGTTAATTATGACCCCCAGAGTGTTGATAGTGGGGGATTCAGCGATGGTAATGCCATTGAATGTCATGGGGTGGTGGTTAGACTCTCGCTTGTTGGAGATAGTCATTGCCTGGCACTTCTGTGGCGCGAATGTTACCTGCCGCTTATCAGCCCAAGCTTGAATGTCGTCCAGGTCTTGTTGCATGCGGGCATGGACTGCTTCATTATCTGAAGAGTTGTGAATGGCGCTGAACACTGTGCAGTCATCAGCGAACATCCCCATTTCTGACCTTATGTTGGAGGGAAGTTCATTGATGCAGCAGCTGAAGATGGTTGGGCCTAAGACACTGCCCTGAGGAACTCCTGCAGCGATGTCCTGGGGCTGTGATGATTGACCTCCAACCACCACAACCATCTTCCTTTGTGCTAGGTATGACTCCAGCCAGTGGAGAGTTTCCCCCCTGATTCCCATTGACTTGAGTTTTACTAGGACTCCTTGATGCCACACTCGGTCAAATGCTGCCTTGATGTCAAGGGCAGTCACTCTCACCTCACCTCTGGAATTCAGCTCTTTTGTCCATGTTTAGACCAAGGCTGTAATGAAGTCTGGAGCCGAGTGGTCTTGGCGGAACCGAAACTGGGCATCAGTGAACAGGTTATTGGTGAGTAAGTGCCGCTTGATAGCACTGTCGACGACACATTCCATCACTTTGCCGATGATTGAGAGTAGACTGATGGGGCGGTAATTGGCCGGATTTGATATGTCCTACTTTTTGTGGACAGGACATACCTGGGCAGTTTTCCACATTGTTGGATAGATGCCAATGTTGTAGCTGTACTGGAACAGCCTGGCTAGAGGCACAGCTAGTTCTGGAGTCTTCAGCATGACAGCCAGGATGTTGTCGGGACCCATAGCCTTTGCTGTATCCAGTGTGCTCAACCGTTTCTTGATATCACGTGGAGTGAATCGAAATGGCTGAAGACTGGCTTCTGTGATGGTGGGGACTTCAGGAGGAGGCCAATATGGATCATCCACTCGACACTTCTGGCTGAAGATGGTTGCAAACGCTTCAGCCTTGTCTTTTGCACTCACGTGCTGGGCTCCACCATCATTAAGGATGGGGATATTCATGGAGCCTCCTCCTCCCGCTAGTTGTTTAATGGTCCACCACCATTCACGACTGGATGTGGCAGGACTGCAGAGCTTTCAGCTGATCCATTGATTGTGGGATCGCTTAGCTCTGTCTATAACATGCTGCTTCCGCTTTTTAGCATGCATGTACTCCTGTGTTGCAGCTTCCCCAGGTTGGCACCTCATTTTTAGGTATGCCAGGTACTGCTCCTGGCATGCTCTTCTACACTCCTTATTGAACCAGGGTTGGTCCCCTGGCTTGGTGGTAATGGTAGAGTGAGGGATATGCTGGGCCATGAGGTTACAGATTGTGGTGGAATACTATTCTGCTGCTGATGATGGCCCACAGCACCTCATGGATGCCCAGAATTGAGCTGCTAGATCTGTTCTGAATCTATCCCATTTAGCACAGTGGTAGTGCTGCACAGCACGATGGAGGGTGTCCTCAGTGTGAAGACAGGTAGATTGATGAGGACGAGGTCAAGTAGGTTTTTCCCTCGTGTTGGTTCTCTTACCACCTGTCGCGGGCCCAGACTGGCAGTTATATCCTTCAGGACTCGGCCAGCTGGGTCAGTAGTGGTGCTACTGAGCTAGTCTTGGTGATGGACATTGAAGAACCCCACCCAGAGTACATTCTGTGTCCTTGCTACTCTCAGTGCTTCTTCCAAGTGGTGTTCAACATGGAGGAGTACTGATTCATCAGCTGAGGGAAGGCGGTAGGTGGTAATCAGCAGGAGGTTTCCTTGTCCATGCTTGACCTGAAGCCATGAGACTTCATGGGGTCCGGAATCAATGTTGAGGACTCCCAGGGCCACTCCCTCCTGACTGTATACCACTGTGCCGCCACCCCTGGTGGGTCTGTCCTGCCGGTGGGACAGGATGTGCCCAGGAACGAGCTCTCTTACATACAGATACACGCACTCACACATACACACACGCGCACATACATACACAGCTAAACACATAAACATACACACACATATACACACACACACACACATATACACACACACATACACAGATATACACATATCACTTAGCAGCTTCCTGGTAGGAGGGACTGCAGAGAAATGTACTATTTTCCCAGGCTATTTTGGGAGGTTGATTTATTCCTGGTCTAATGCTCTAATTCCGGCTCTGAGGTAAAACTGCTACGTACGCAGCTTCCCACTTCTGTCTCTCTTTGCCGAAGCACAGTGTTGCCTGGGAAACAGCCATCGGGTTGATGTGACGGTTATCTGCCAAGCTGGGTACATGACGTGTAAAATCCAAGCCATTACATGGAGATGTGAAGCTCAGCAATTAATGTCATTGCTCTGGAAACCACTTCCACCCTTTAATTGGCACTTAAGTGTGTTTTGTTTTCCTGCTTATTCTATTCTTGGTGCCTGTCTTCACTGCATTTAACTATCTACGCTCTGTGTGATCACACTCAGTAACTGAGAGCATGCCCATTTATATTTATTTTTGCACCCCCCCCCTCTAATTTCCTCCCCTCCCCTCTGCTCTTCACTTGAAGGACTGACTCTTTGCTGGGATACTGTTCTGTGAGTCTCTGGTGCCCACTGATACCTCACCCTTATGTTTGAACCTCGAGCCCATCGCAGCCCAGCCTGTTACTGCTTTAAGAAGAGCGAGGCCAGGTAGAAAAGGCATTTCCTAATATAAAACACACACATGCACACACACATTCAACTAATTCTGCACTCCAAGTCGTTTTAGGAGGTCACAGACAAGACGAGGTCAGGGCCTGGTGTTAGAACAGTCATTACTCACGAACAGTTTATGGAAAGAGATGAGTAATGTACTAGGCATAAGGCCAGATAGTCAGAAGGCAGTATATAGGAATATAAAGATGGAAGAGGGATGTACCAAAAGGAGATAAGGAAACGAAGGCCATGACTGATATGCAAAAAGAACAGTGAACAAAAGATAAATGGTACTGCGTAGGCACGTTGTAAGGAGATATGTAAGGAATGCCTCTTGATGTGATGACGCAATAGGTTAACGCACTCATGTATTAACTAGACACAGGTAGGATGCATTGACATAATAGCATCACCTTTAGGAGGACGTAACTAGCCCTATAAAAGGTACAACACACCGGAGCCCCTCAGGAACGTCAGCTTAGGCTAGTCTGAGCAGTCAAGGCAACGCGCTTACTGCACCCGATGAGTCTGTTGCACATGAGTTCACTATCGGTACCAGACTCAGGGCACTGCATGCAATGCGTTGTACCATTGATTTGATGGTTAAAAGGCATTAACCAGATGTCTCAGTATTTCCTAGTCACCAAACCTGTATTAAGGCTAATGATATATGACAGCGTCCTATCAAAACCCAACAACCCCTCTCACCAGAAGTCCGCACAGGCGGACTTTCCCACTGCCCCCTGCCTAAAATGTTCTATCTCAGCACAGACTGGTGATCGAGCCTTGGACCCTCATGCTCCATAGGATTCAACTACTCAATGCATTTACCAACAAATGCCCACCACCCCTACCCCACCAGCTCACCCACATTTATATCTCTACGACACACCGGCATGTTAACGTGCCCAAGTCTGATCTGACACGGTTCTCACGTCAAATCGATGCAGATACTGAAACAGGGCCATGCCACTAGAGGGAGCGCAAGGAACGGCTGTTGCAGGAAATGGAACTGCCGCACTGGTACACTAGGGGGTGCTCTTCTGAGGTCGGACGTTAACTTCAGAGTTGAGGGAACTTCCTGTACTGAGCGCATAGGGGAAAGAAAGGATAGACATGCATTTATATAGCGCCTTCATGACTCAAGAAGTCCCAAAGTGCTTTACAGCCAATGAAGTACTTTTGAAGTGTAGTCACTGTTGTAATGTAGGAAATGCAGCAGCCAATTTGCGCACAGCAAGCTCCCACAAACAGCAATGTGATAATGACCAGATAATCTGTTTTTTAGTGATGTTGATTGAGGGATAAATATTGGCCGGGACACTGGGGAGAATTTGCCTGCTCTTATTCGAAATAGTGCCATGGGATCATTTACGTTCACCTGAGAGCAACGTTTGCTCTAAAACTTTGCTGTTGTGCGCAGAATTTTTTTCAATGCGTGGTACCTTTACATTTTTTTGTGGTCGTGTGAGCAGCCTGCGCAGTATCTTCAAGATTGCTGCACGCCCGCGTACACATGCAGCTTAGAGGGAATATTGCCTGAGACGGCAGATGGGGGCCTCGGTTTAATGTCTCATCTGAAAGACGGCACCTCCGACAGTGCAGCGCTCCCTCAGTACCGCACTGGGAGTGTCAGCCTGGATTATCTGCTCAAATCTCTGGAGTGTGTCTTGAACCCACGACCTTGTGACTCAGTGACCCAGCCGCTCCATATCTGCCTCACATCTCCTTCTTGCCTCGGCCCTCACTCCATCCCCACCTACTGCTCCCTCTCACTTTCACAGCGAGAAAATCGAGGGGTGCAATTCCCAGCAGGAGCTGACCTCCCTGCCGTGAGTGTGGGGTGCAGACCAGGGGGAAAAAAAAATCAGCGTCTCCTTGCCAGAGGCCTCAATCCTGAGCAATGACTTGCTGGAGGGCCGATCTGGCAAAGTTGCCACCAGCCAACTCCACTTCCCTTTTCTTGTGATCCTGACTCCAGGAGCTGGTGGGCCGTGAATCTACAGGAGGTCTGTTCAGGACAACAGGTGAGGAACAGATGGGCTCCCGGTTCCTTGGCATGGCCGGTACAAATGGATTGAAATGGATACAAAAGCTATTGAGGCAGTATTTACTGTCGAGAGTTTAATGGCCAAATCGTGTATTTTACCAACCGGTTAAAGCCAGCAATTTAAAACTTCCAACAGTGGTATATCTCGCAGGTAAAAGAACCAGAGGGGAGATGAGGAGAATGTTTTTTTTACGCAGCGAGTTGTTATGACCTGGCATGCGCTGCCTGGAAAAGTGGTGGAAGCAGATTCAATAGTAGCTTTCAATAAGGAATTGGATAAATACTTAAAAAGAAAAAAAATTGCAGGGCTATGGGGAAAGAACAGAGAGGAGTGGGACTAATTGGATCGCTCTTTCAAAGAGCCGGCACAGGCACGATGGGCCGAATGGCCTCCTCCTGTGCTATATGATTCTATGATATGGGATTACTCAGACTTATCATCCAAACTGTGCAGATAAACAAGGCTTATTGGGGCACTGAGTGAGATCAGGTAGCACTTTTTCACACAAAGGGTAGTGGAAATCTGGAACCCTCTCCCCAAAAGGCTGTGGAGGCTAGGGGTCAATTGGCCCACCTTAACTCCATATCTAGGGAGATGGAGCTAAGGTGGGTAAATGGAGTACAGATCAGCCATGATCTGATAGAATGACGGAGCAGGCCTGAAGGGCTGAATGGCCTACTGCTGTTCCTGTGTAAATGAAGCGGGAGGTCAGGAACGTCATCCGCACTTCATTTTAAGACCATCTCTGTACCTGGACCTGCGAGAGGCACAGGTCCAGTCGCCAGGAAAAAGCGGGATACAGTGACTGCCTTCTTCCTCTGCCCTGTGCCCAGGGGTTGGTGATTTTCTCTGGGACTCGTGTTTTGTTGAGAATTTGCGCGGATATGAAGAAGCATGGTGGCTCGTTCTCGAGCCCAAGACACCACAGGGCTGCCAGCGAGATGGAACGTGGAGACAGAAACAAATGGAACCAGTGAGCGCTCCAATAGCAGTGGGTGATGGCTGTCCCATTTCCAGAGTACGGCCGGAGGTGGTATCCTTTGGATGAGATGCAAAGAAGAGCAGCAAAGTCTTCCAAGTGTCCTGGAACCGACGTCTCTCCCTCAACCGACAACTGGTCATTTATCCCATTGCTGCTTGTGGGATCTTGCTGCGTCCAAAATGGCTGCTGCGCTTACCTACATAAGAACAGTCATTGGACGTCTAAGTAATTCACTGTATGTGAAGCGCTTTTGGGAATTTCCTGAGAATTGCTGAGAAAAAAGAGATAAGAGATGAAGGGAAGCAAATCAATAGAATAAGAGTGACAAATTGAAACGATTCGTCCGAAATATAGTAAAGCATAAAATAAATTAAGAAACCGGGAGATTTAGCAAAGGAATCAGGTAACCACCAACCACTTGTTTTTGTATGTTAGTTTGCACTAGTTGTTAGCTTGGCTCAGCAATAACCCTTTTACCTTAAAGGTTGTGGGTTCAAGCCCCACTTCAGGGCTGAATCATATAATCTAGGCTAACACTTACAGTACAGCAATGAGGGAGTGCTGCGTTGTCAGAGGTGTCATCGTTCAGATGAGACATTAAACTGAGGCCCTGTCTGTGTGGTGGGATGGAGGTGAGAGATCTTGTGGCACTATGTAAAGTAGAGTAGGAAAAAGTCCTACTCCAGAAGGCAGCTCTGTCTGCCCTCTCAGGCGGATGGAAACGGTCTCATGGCACGGTGTCGAAGAAGAGCAGGGCAGTCCTCCCCGGTGTCCTGGCCCAATATTTAGCCCTTAACCAACACCTAAAAACAGATTATCCCGTCACTTATCTCATTGCTGTTTGTGGGATCTTGCTGTGCGCAAGTTGACTGCTGCGTATCCCTACAACAGTTATTGCACTTGAATAAAAAGTGCTTCATTGGCTCGGAAGTGCCTTGGGACGTCCTGAGGTTGTGAAAGGTGCTCTGTGCAATTCTCTCCCTTGGACTGTGCCTCCCACGGCACACTCCTTCCGCTCTCTTAAATATCGTCAGTCCTGCCAGTCTCGCTGTCCACCCATTGCTCCGTGCTGGCCTCAGTCACATGACTGAAGGTGTGGCCCGCCGTCCTCTGTCACTCACGTGGAGTGCGGTGCAATTCTGGGTTTGGTTTGGTGGTTTAGGGAGCCTGGTTTGGTGGCTGAGTGAGTTTGGTGGGTTAGTGAAACTGAATTAAGGTTTAGTGAGTCTGGTTTAGTAGTTTAATGAGTTTGGTATGAGTTTTGGTGCTGGTTTGGTGACTCTGGTGAGACTTTCGTTTCGGTAGCTTAGCAAGTTTGGGTTTGTTTTAGTCGCTAAGTATTTTTCTGAGGGGCTTTTAGCTTAATGCAGACTGGAATTTATTGTAGAGAAGCTGCATTTTGGACACTCCACAGCTGCATGTGAAACTAATGGCTGAACTGATTGCAACACGTGCCCTAACTCAATAATGGGATAAACTGAGGTGTTCTGCCACCTGTAGGTTTGGATGTGTAACTGTGACTTGTGCAACCTTCCCCTGTGCAAGAGAGTCGCCTAGTGGCCTTTTAGTAAATTGTCAACTGACTGAAGCTCACAGGGATAAAACTTGTTGGGCTAGAAATTCGGCTCCTTTGCGCCTGCCGTTAGTGCCTCTGTGGGGCGCAAAGGGCTTATCACCTGGCGGGGGGGGGGGGGGGCGCGCGATAAAACCTCTTCTGTGAAATTCGGCAGGGCGTTGCTGAGGCGCTACCCAATAGCGCTGCGCCCCCGCCAGTAGGATTACCCGATAGCGCCATGCCCCCGCCAGTAGCACTACCTGATAGCGCCGCGCCCCCGCCAGTAGCACTACCCGAAAGCGCCGCGCCCCCGCCAGTAGCACTACCTGATAGCGCCGCGCCACCGCCAGTAGCACTACCCGATAGTGCCGTGCCCCCACCAGTAGGACTACCAGATAGCGCCGCGCCCCCACCAGTAGCGTTACCCAATAGCGCCGTGCCCCCACCAGTAGGACTACCCGATAGCGCCGCGCCCCCGCTAGTTGCACTACCCGATAGCACCATGCCCCCGCCAGTAGTGTTACCCGATAGCACCGCGCCCTCGCCAGTAGCACTACCCGATAGCGCCGTGCCCCCGCCAGTAGCGTTACCCAATTGGATGAGCACTTGAAATGTCATAGCATACAAGGCTACGGACCAAATGCTGGAAAATGGGATTAGATTAGACAGGGCTTGATGGCCGGCGCGGACGTGATGGGCCGAAGGGCCTCTTTCTGTGCTGTATAACTCTATGACTCTAGCGCCGCGCCCCCGCCAGTAGAGTTACCCGATAGCACCACGCCCTCGCCAGTACCACTAACCGATAGCGCGGTTCCCCCGCCAGTAGTGTTACCCAATAGCACCACGCCCCCGCCAGTAGCGTTACCCAATAGCACTGCGCCCCCGCCAGTAGCGTTAACCGATAGCACCGTTCCCCCGCCAGTAGCACTACCCGATAGCACCACGCCCCTGCCAGTATCACTACACGATAGCACCGCACCCCCGCCAGTAGCACTACCCGATAGCACTACGCCCCCGCCAGTAGCACTACCCGATAGCGCCGTTCTCCCGCCAGTAGCACTACCCGATAGCGCCGTGCCCCTGCCGGTAGCGACCCCTTAGCACCTCACAGCAGAAATACGACTGCGCCCTGCCAGGCTGCCACGGGCGGTGTCAGCGCCAGTGCCAGCCTCGCGGGTTGCGAGCCGAGTCGACCTCCCCTCGCGGGGCGTTATTTAAAGGGGAAGCACGGCTGCGACCCGCGCCTCCATTTTCTTTCTTTGCCCGACCTCCAGGTCGGCCCTCCATGGTGGGCCGTGGCGTGGTCCTGGCTGCCATCGCGCAGCCCGGCACCGCGCCGCCTTGGTGTCCTAGTGTGGGGCCATCGGAGGCCCTGCAGAGTGCGCAGCGGCCCTCCCCTTTAACTGAAGAGCAGGGGCATTGAAACGCGGAGCCTCCGCCGAGTGCTGCCAACATCGCCTCGGTTACCGCCTTACCAAGAAGTGATGCGCAAAACTTCCTGGGCGGGGCGGTAAGCCAAATTTAGCAGCCAGGGCGGTACTTCTGCGCCAGGCGCTAAATGTTGGCCTTAACTCGGTTACTGCCCCCAAACGGGACGTACCGAATTTCGCGCCCGTACAGTTTTAGTGGGAGGGGAGGAGCAATAGTGGTCAGCTGTGAGAATGATAGAAAAGCAGTTAGGATTGGAGTCTGACCACAAAAACCCTTTGTTAAAAAAATTGAACAATTAACGAGATTTATGATTAACCTTCACGTAATTTTCTTTTTCTTTTGTTTGTTTGCATTGATTTTGTTTGGAATACTTTTGTTACGAACACATGAACTCGAGGGGCAGGGAAAGACCAGCTGGCCCATCGAGCCTGCCCCACAACGACGGGACCACCACGAGTAGGCTGACGCAACCACTGAGTCCGGGTTTGAAGTTTAGTGAGTCTGGGACTAGCTTTACTGTTTAATGCCTCTGTGTCTAGGTATAGCATTCAGTGAGTCTTCCACCAGCACCACACACCCACCTGCCCACCTTCAGGCAGGAAATCTTCTGGGAGAAGCAAACAAAAAATCCAAGGCCCATCAGTAAAAAAAATCTGGGAAATTCCTCTTTGACCCCCCCTTAGGCGATCGAAACTAGTTCAAGGAGACCACACTGACCATGCCTATAGCACCTGGTATGTTGCCTACCTTTTATAAGGTGTGATCTTCTTCCCAATCAGAGAAGCGATCTCTTGAAGGCACGCAGAGAGTCTACACTCGCCACGCAGACCGGTAACTTGCTGCATAGATCTACTAACCTCTGGGAAAAGAAGAACCATCTGACATCGCTGGGAACGGTAGCTGGACTAGTAATCCAGAAACCCGGACTAATGATCCGGAGATGTGACTTCAAATCCCACCATGGCAGCTGGGGAATTTAAATTCAGTTAATTAAATAAATCTGGACTAAAAAGCTAGTATCAGTAATGGTGACCATGAAATTATTGGATTGTCATAAAGCCATTTGGTTCACTAATGACCTTCAGGGAAGGAAATCTGCTGTCCTTACCCGGTCTGCAGACCCACAGCAATGTGTTTGACTCTTAACTGCTCTCTGAAATGGCCTAGCAAGCCACTCAGTTGTAAAAATAAAAGCTACAAAAAACAATATTAAGAATAAAACCGGAACCTCGACCTTGGCACGACAACGGCACACCCAGACCTGTCGACCCTGCAAAGTCCTCCTTTCATCTGGGGACTTGTGCCAAAGTTGGGAGAGCTGTTCCACAGACAAGTGATATATACAGAATCATACCTTTCAGCCAATGTCCCAGATTCCTTCATCACCATCCCTGGGTATGTCCTATCCCACCGGCAGGACAGACCCACCAGGGGTGGCGGCACAGTGGTACACAGTTGGGAAGGAGTGCCCCTGGGAGTCCTCAACATTGACTCTGGACCCCATGAAGCCTTATGGCTTCAGGTCAAGCATGGGCAAGGAAACATTAATTACCACCTACCGTCCTCCCTCAGCTGATGAATCAGTACTTCTCCATGTTGAACACCACTTGGAAGAGGCACTGAGGGTAGCAAGGGCACAGAATGTACTTTGGGTGGGGTTCTTCAATGTCCATCACCAAGAGTGGTTCGGTAGCACCACTACTGACCGAGCTGTCCAAGTCCTGACGGACATAACTATCAGTCTGGGCCTGCAACAAGTGGTGAGAGAACCAACACGAGGGAAAAACCTACTTGATCTCATCCTCACTAATCTACCTGTCACAGATACAGGAAACTTTCGATTTACCAGCACCTAAATAACCGGAAATCTCGGTTAACTGGCAAAATTCAGGAGTAGGTTCAGGTAAGTTTTATTTCATATCGTCGTTGCCTTCCTCGATCTGTTGCTGTGCAAGGGTGTGGCTGCAGCTGTTGCTAAGCTACAGAGACGCTTGGAACTTGTGGCCATTGTTCTGCACTTGTTGCTAAGCAACAGGGTTTGTTGCTTTATACGGAGCTGTCAGCTCTCCGTATCTTTTACTATAGCTTTCGGTTATCCGGAATTTTTGATGAACCGGCACCACGTCGGTCCCGTCGGTGCCGGATAAAAAAAGTTTCCTGTACATCTGTTCATGACAGCATTGGTAGCAGTGACCACCGCACCGTCATTGTGGAGACGAAGTCCCGTCTTCACACTGAGGACGCCCTCCATCGTGTTGTGTGGCACTACCACCATGCTAAATGGGATAGATTTAGAACAGATCTAGCAGCTCAAAACCGGACATGTGAGCCATCAGCAGCAGCAGAATTGCATTCCACCACAATCTGTAACCTCATGGCCTGGCATATCCCTCACTCTACCATTACCATCAAGCCAGGGGACCAACCTTGATTCAATAAGGAGTGTAGTAAGTCCAGTAAGGGGCTCTTTTCTCTCGAAAAGAGAAGGCTGAGGGGTGACCTCATAGAGGTCTACAAGATTATGAAAGGGTTTGATAGGATAGATGTAGAGAAGCTGTTTCCATTTGTGGGGGAGTCCAAGACTAGTGACCATAAATATAAATTCATTACTAATAAATCCAATAAAGAATTCTTTACTCAGAAAGTAGTTCGAACAGGGAACTTGCTACCACATGGAGTAGTTGAGGCAAATAGTATAGATGCATTCAAGGGGCAGCACATGAAGAAGAAAGGCTTAGAAGGATATGCAGATAATGTTAGATAAAGTAAGGTAGGAGGAGGCTCACGTGGTGCATAAACACTGGCAGAGACCAGTTGGGCTGAATGGCCTGTTTCTGAGCTGTAAATTCTATATCATTCTAAATAATATTCTCGGAATGTGGGCTTCACCAGTAAGGTCAGCATTTATTGCCCATCGCTTGTTGTCCATGAGAAGGTGGTGGTGGGCATCTTCTTTAACCGCTGCAGACCGTGTGGTGACGGTGCTCCCAAAACTTTGTTAGGCAGGGAGTCCCAGGATTTTGACCCAGTGACGATGAAGGAACAGCGATATATTTCCAAGTCAGGATGGTGTATGACATTCAGGGAACCTGGAGATGATGGTGTTCCAGGTGCCTGCTGCCCTTGTCCTCTGGGTGGTGGACGTCGTGGGTTTAGGAAGTGCTGTCGAAGAAGCCTTGGCAAGTTGCTGCAGCCATGGTACACCGGTGGTAGAGGGAGTTGATGTTTGAGGTGATGGATGGGCTACCAATTAAGTGGCCTGCTTTCTCTTGCATGGTATTACCAGGGGCATATTTTGAGAGGATGTAGGGCTTGACAGAGATGGGGAGCCAAAGAATAGGTTTGTACAGGAACAGAGGAACATAGGAACAGGGTTAGGCCATTCAGCCCCTCGAGCCTGTTCTGCTAATGAGTTCATGGCTGATCTGCGATCTAACTCCAAATACCCGACCTTGGCCCATATCCCTTAATAGCTTTGGTTAACAAAAAGTTATCAATCTCTGATTTAAAATTAACAATTGATCTAGTATCAATTGCCATTTGTGGAAGAGAGTTCCAAACTTCTACCACCCTTTGTGTGTAGAAGCGTTTCCTAATTTCACTCCTGAAATGTCTGGCTCTAATTTTTAGACTATGCCCCCTAGTCCTAGAATCCCCAAACAGCAGAAATAGTTTCTCTCTATCTACCCTATCTGTTCCCCTTAATATCCTGAAAACTTCAGTCAGATCACCTCTTAACCTTCTAAATTCTAGGGAATACAACCTTAATTTATGTAATCTTTCCTTGTAACATAACCCTTGAAGTCCGGGTATCATTCTGGGAAACCTACACTGCACTCCCTCCAAGGCCAATATATCCTTCCTAAGGTGTGGTGCCCAGAACTGCTCCCAGTACTCCAGGTGTGGTCTAACCAGGGTTTTGTATAGCTGCAGCATAACTTCTACCCCCTTGTACTCTAGTCCTCTAGATATAAAGGCCAGTATTCCATTAGCCTTTTTGACTATTTTCTGTACCTGTTCATGACATTTTAATGATCTATATACCTGAACCCCACAAGTCCCTTTGGAAATCCACTGTTTTCAGCTTTCCACCATTTAGAAAGTACCCTGTTCTATCCTTTTTGGTCCTAAGTGGATGACCTCACATGTGCTTACATTGAAATCCATTTGCCACCGTTTTGCCCATTCACTTAATCTATCAATATCCCTTTGTAATTTTGTGTTTTCATGTATACTGCTCACAAGGCCTCCTATCTTTGTGTCATCGGCAAATTTGAATATATGACTTTCTATGCCATCATCTAAGTCGTTAATAAACATTGTGAATAATTGAGGCCCCAAAACAGATCCCTGCGGGACACCACTAGTCACCTCCTGCCAATTTGAATACCTGCCCATTATCCCTACTCTCTGTCTCCTGCCGCTCAGCCAATTTCCTAACCAGGTCAATAATTTGTCCTCAATTCTGTGGGCTTCCACCTTAGTTAACAGTCTCTTATGTGCGACTTTATCAAATGCCTTCTGGAAGTCCATATAAATAACATCCATAGACATTCCCCTGTCCACTACTTTAGTCACCTCTTCACAAAATTCAATCCGGTTTGTCAGGCATGTCCTGCCTTTCACAAATTCATGCTGGCTCAACTGAAAATTTACGAGGTGTTCAGTCACCCTATCCTTAATTATAGACTCGAGCAATTTCCTGACAACAGATGTTAGGTTAACTGGTCTATAATTCCCTAGTTTCCCTCTCCAGCCATTCTTAAAAAGTGGAGTGACATGTGCAATTTTCCAATCTAAATGGATGGTTCCTCATTCGAGAGAACTTTGGAAGATTATAGTTAGGGCATCTGCAATGTGCTCACCCACTTCCTTTAAAATCCTGGGATGGAAACCATCTGGTCCTGGGGATTTGTCACTCTTTAATGCCATTATTTTCTTCATTACTGTTATTTTACTTACATTAATTTCATTGAGTCCCTGTTCCGATTCAATATTAGTTTCTTTGGGATTTCCAGCATGCTGTCCTCTTCTTCTACTGTAAATACTGACGCAAAGTAATTATTCAACGTGTCCGCCATTTCCCCATTGTAATTGACAATATCACCACTTGCAGTTTTTAAGGGGCCAACATTGCTCCTGACCACTCTCTTTTTCTTGATGTAACTATAAAAATTATTTGTGTTGATTTTGATATCCCTTGCAAGTTTCTTTTCATATTCCCTTTTTGTAGCACTTACTATCTGTTTTATGACCCTTTGCTGTTCTTTGTATCTTTCCCATTGGCCAGGATCTGTGCTATTTTTGTTTGCCCTTTCCTTTAGTTTGATTCTGTCCTTTACCTCTTTAGTTGTCCACGGCTGGGTTTTTTTGGCAAGTAGAGCTCTTGCCCCTCAGGGGTATAAACTGGTTCTGTATCATGTTAAATTTCTTTTTTTAAACATCTTCCACTGATCTTCTGTCATATTACCCAGTGAGAGATTTGCCCAGTTTACTGTGGACAGTCTCTGCCTCATCCCATTGAAAGTCGGCCTTACCTAAGTCTAGAATCTTGTATGATTGTTTGTGGAGCTATTTCCCAGTTGTTTGTAACCCAGAATCAGTGGGTTGAAATCTTGCTTTGTGATATTAGTAATGGACATGATAACAACAACAACTTGCATTTATATAGCACCTTCAACGTAGTAAAACATCCCAAATCGCTTCATAGCTTGACACGAAATTCCATTTTAACTGCTGTGATTTGACGATGTGTCGAATGAATGAGTCAGAGAGAAAAAACAAATCACCACAAGTTAAATGTGATGACCTTGTCAGTGGTTTATATATTGATGGAGTGAGTTAAATACAATGCCTGGATGAACCTCAGTGGTCTGGGGTGCAGGCTTCAAACCTGTAGCTGTCTAGCGACAGAGTGGCTCGATTCCACCTTCCAGGCGGTGTTCTTGACTCTCATCTTCAATACAGACTTTAAAACAAAAATTATTTCCATTTAGGCCGGCGTGTGACTGCTCACAATATATACCAACAACAGTTTGTGTTTATCGAATCATTGAATCTTACAGACACAGAAGGAGGGCATTTGAAAGAGCTGCCCAATTTAGTCCCACAATCCCAGCTTTTTCTCAATAACACTGCAAGTAAGTTCTCTTTCGAGTGCATGTTGAATTGACTTTTGTAATTTTGTATAGGAACAGGAGTAGGCCATTCAGCTCATTGAGCCTGTTCTGCCATTCAATGAGATCATGGCTGATCTGCGATCTAACTCCATATACCCGCCTTTGCCCCATATCCCTTAATAGCTTTGGTTAACAAAAATTTATCCATCCCCGATTTAAAATTAACAATTGATCTAGTATCAATTGCCGTTTGAGGAATAGAGTTCCAAACTTCTACCACACTTTGTGTGTACAAGTGTTTCTTAACTTCACTCCTGAAAGGTCTGGCTCTAATTTTTAGACTATGCCCCCTAGTCCTAGAATCCCCAACCAGCAGAAATAGTTTCTCTCTATCTACCCTATCTGTTCCCCTTAATACCCTGAAAACTTGGATCAGATCACCCCTGAACCTTCTAAATTCTAGTGAATACAATCTTAATTTGTGTAATCTTTCTTCGTAACATTACCCCTGAAGTCTGGGAATCAATCTGGTAAACCTACGCTGCACTCCCTCCAAGGCCAATATATCCTGAATGGATATTTACTAGTCCTAGCCTCTTTCGGGCTACCCCGGATCAGGCATATTTCTCGGACGTTCACTTTCAACTAAAGTTTGAGGTAGCCAAATCCTAAAAACACTTAATTGGGTCCAAAGGTCCGGGCTATCACTCCCGAAAGGAAAGGAACAACCTGAGAATGTTACCGTCCTCCAGATAGCACTTTTAATAAGTTTATTTAGACTGTAACATCCCGGATATTATGAGGTCCAGAGAACTCCCTCAGAGTTCTGTAACTCTTCACCAAAGAGTGTACAGAGATTGACTTCGCGAGTTTTTGATACAGAAGACTTATGTGAGACAATTCTAAAAATATATAGAGATTTATTAAAGAACCAACATGCTATTTACAGTTGGTGAATCAGTCAATCGCAACATTAACAATTCTAAAAAGAGAAAAAATACTATCTTTTAACAGAGAATCTTACTTTTAAATCTTAACTTCGCTACAGTGTTATAGTTTTTAAAGTTTTTTATACAGGATATCCATCAATCTCAAATACCTTTGATCCCCAAGGTACAAAGAGTGGTAGATTACAGAGCCGCCTCTGAAGCCGAGAATCACTTTGCCCGATTAAAGCTAGTCTGATAACGCATTTGAAACTTCAATATTTATACCCTTTTCCAGTGGTATTTCTTTTAACGTTTCTGCTGATGCAAGTCAATTATCCCTATTTATCTCTCAGCTGAAGTCTGCAATTCTTACTGCTACATCAGCCAGAATCTTGTCTCATCTCCATGTGTTCTAGGGTCACCATATAAAAACGGTGTGAAAGGCAGGTGTTCCTTATTTTATGTCATCTTTACGAGGGCAGATGTTCCTTATCTTATGTGCCATCTTTACAAAGTTTAAATTAGAACACCTCATCCAGGGTAAACCATTGTATTTGTTCCCAAAGGTGAGCCTGTCGGAGCCATGCACCTTCTGTTTCAATAAGGTTATTTATTCAGGATCAACAACTGTCTTATCTCAATAGCCAGAATTCTTTCATAACTATTTCATAGTTAGGTTTCTAAATTTCCAAACCCAGTTTGTCATGTTTTAATAAGGCTAGAATGCTTTCCTAAGATAGTGTATTTTCTGAATAGTTTATATGACTTATTCCTTCACAATATCCTTCCAAAGGTGTGGTGCCCCGAAATGCTCACAGTACTCCAGGTTCTATCTAACCAGGGTTTTGTACAGCTGCAGCATAACTTCTACCCCCTTGTACTCTAGTCCTCTAGATATAAAGGCCAGCATTCCATTAGCCTTTTTGATTATTTTCTGTACCTGTTCATGACATTTTAATGATCTATGTACCTGGACCCCACGTCTCTTTCTACCTCCTCTGTTTTTAGCTTTTCACCATTTAGAAAGTATCCTGTTCTATCCCTTTTAGGTGCTAAGTGGATGCCCTCACCTTTGCTTACATTGAAATCCATTTGCCACAGTTTTGCCCATTCACTTAACCTATCAATATCCCTTTGTAATTTTATACTTCCATCTAGACTGCTCACAAGGCCGCCTATCTTTGTGTCATTGGCAAATTTAGATATATGACTTTCTATGCCATCATCTAAGTCGTTAATAAATATTGTGAATAGTTGAGGCCCCAATACAGATCCCTGCAGGACACCACTAGTCACATCCTGCCAATTTGATTACCTACCCATTATCCCTACTGCCTGTCTCCTGCCGCTCAGCCAATTTCCTAACCAGGTCAATAACTTGCCCTCAATTCTGTGGGCTACTACCTTAGTTAACAGTCTCTTATGTGGGACTTTATCAAATGTCTTCTGGAAGTCCATATAAATAACATCCATAGACATTCCCTGTCCACTACTTTAGTCACCACCTCAAAAAATTCCATCAGGTTTGTCAGGCATGACCTACCTTTCACAAATCCATGCTGGCTCAACTGAAAATTAGCGAGGTGTTCAGTCACCCTATCCTTAATTATAGACTCCAGCAACTTCCTGACAACAAATGTTCGGCTAACTGGTCTATAATTCCCGGGTTTCCCTCTCTCGCCATTCTTAAAAAGTGGAGTGACATGCGCAATTTTCCAATCTAAAGGGACGGTTCCTGAATCGAGAGAACTTTGGAAGACTATAGTTAGGGCATCTGTAATGTGCTCACCTACTTCCTTTAAAACCCCTGGGGTGGAAACCATCTGGCCCTGGGGATTTGTCACACTTTAGTGCCATTATTTTCTTCATTACTGTTATTTTACTTACATTAATTTTATTGAGTCCCTGTTCCCGATTCAATATTAGTTTCTTTGGGATTTCCAGCATGCTATCCTCTTCTTTTACTCTAAATACTGACGCAAAGTAATTATTCAATGTGTCCGCTGTTTCCCCATTGTCATTGAAAATATCACCACTTGCAGTTTTTAAGGGGCCAACATTGCTCCTGACCACTCTCTTTTTCTTGATGTAACGATAAATATATTTTGTATTAATTTTGAAATCCCTTGCAAGTTTCTTTTCATACTCCCTTTTTGTAGCTCTTGCTGTATGTTTTGTAACCCTTTGCTGTTCTTTGTATCTTTCCCATTGGCCAGGATCTGTGCTATTTTTGTTTGCCCTTTCCTTTAGTTTTATTCTGTCCTTTACCTCTTTAGTTGTCCACGGCTGGGTTTTTTTGGCAAGTAGATCTCTTGCCCCTCAGGGGTATAAACTGGTTCTGTATCACGTTAAATTTCTTTTTTAAACATCTTCCACTGATCTTCTGTCATATTACCCAGTGACAGATTTGCCCAGTTTACTGTGGACAGTCTTTGCCTTATCCCATTGAAAGTCGGCCTTACCTAAGTCTAGAATCTTGTATGATTGTTTGTGTTCCCAGTTGTTTGTAACCCAGAATCAATGGGTTGAAATCTTGCTTTGTGATATTAGTAATGGACATGATAACAACAACAACTTGCATTTATATAGCGCCTTCAACGGAGTAAAACATCCCAAATCGCTTCATAGATTGACATGAAATTCCATTTTAACTGTTGTGATTTGACGATGTGTCGAATGAATGCGTCAGAGAGAAAAAACAAATCACCACAAGTTAAATGTGATGACCTTGTCAGTGGTTTATATATTGATGGAGTGAGTTAAATACAATGCCTGGATGAACCTCAGTGGTCTGGGGTGCAGGCTTCAAACCTGTAGCTGTCTAGCGACAGAGTGGCTCGATTCCACCTTCCAGGCGGTGTTCTTGACTCTCATCTTCAATACAGACTTTAAAACAAAAATTATTTCCATTTAGGCCGGCGTGTGACTGCTCACAATATATACCAACTACAGTTTGTGTTTATCGAATCATTGAATCTTACAGACACAGAAGGAGGGCATTTGAAAGAGCTGCCCAATTTAGTCCCACAATCCCAGCTTTTTCTCAATAACACTGCAAGTAAGTTCTCTTTCGAGTGCATGTTGAATTGACTTTTGTAATTTTGTATAGGAACAGGAGTAGGCCATTCAGCTCATTGAGCCTGTTCTGCCATTCAATGAGATCATGGCTGATCTGCGATCTAACTCCATATACCCGCCTTTGCCCCATATCCCTTAATAGCTTTGGTTAACAAAAATTTATCCATCCCCGATTTAAAATTAACAATTGATCTAGTATCAATTGCCGTTTGAGGAATAGAGTTCCAAACTTCTACCACACTTTGTGTGTACAAGTGTTTCTTAACTTCACTCCTGAAAGGTCTGGCTCTAATTTTTAGACTATGCCCCCTAGTCCTAGAATCCCCAACCAGCAGAAATAGTTTCTCTCTATCTACCCTATCTGTTCCCCTTAATACCCTGAAAACTTGGATCAGATCACCCCTGAACCTTCTAAATTCTAGTGAATACAATCTTAATTTGTGTAATCTTTCTTCGTAACATTACCCCTGAAGTCTGGGAATCAATCTGGTAAACCTACGCTGCACTCCCTCCAAGGCCAATATATCCTGAATGGATATTTACTAGTCCTAGCCTCTTTCGGGCTACCCCGGATCAGGCATATTTCTCGGACGTTCACTTTCAACTAAAGTTTGAGGTAGCCAAATCCTAAAAACACTTAATTGGGTCCAAAGGTCCGGGCTATCACTCCCGAAAGGAAAGGAACAACCTGAGAATGTTACCGTCCTCCAGATAGCACTTTTAATAAGTTTATTTAGACTGTAACATCCCGGATATTATGAGGTCCAGAGAACTCCCTCAGAGTTCTGTAACTCTTCACCAAAGAGTGTACAGAGATTGACTTCGCGAGTTTTTGATACAGAAGACTTATGTGAGACAATTCTAAAAATATATAGAGATTTATTAAAGAACCAACATGCTATTTACAGTTGGTGAATCAGTCAATCGCAACATTAACAATTCTAAAAAGAGAAAAAATACTATCTTTTAACAGAGAATCTTACTTTTAAATCTTAACTTCGCTACAGTGTTATAGTTTTTAAAGTTTTTTATACAGGATATCCATCAATCTCAAATACCTTTGATCCCCAAGGTACAAAGAGTGGTAGATTACAGAGCCGCCTCTGAAGCCGAGAATCACTTTGCCCGATTAAAGCTAGTCTGATAACGCATTTGAAACTTCAATATTTATACCCTTTTCCAGTGGTATTTCTTTTAACGTTTCTGCTGATGCAAGTCAATTATCCCTATTTATCTCTCAGCTGAAGTCTGCAATTCTTACTGCTACATCAGCCAGAATCTTGTCTCATCTCCATGTGTTCTAGGGTCACCATATAAAAACGGTGTGAAAGGCAGGTGTTCCTTATTTTATGTCATCTTTACGAGGGCAGATGTTCCTTATCTTATGTGCCATCTTTACAAAGTTTAAATTAGAACACCTCATCCAGGGTAAACCATTGTATTTGTTCCCAAAGGTGAGCCTGTCGGAGCCATGCACCTTCTGTTTCAATAAGGTTATTTATTCAGGATCAACAACTGTCTTATCTCAATAGCCAGAATTCTTTCATAACTATTTCATAGTTAGGTTTCTAAATTTCCAAACCCAGTTTGTCATGTTTTAATAAGGCTAGAATGCTTTCCTAAGATAGTGTATTTTTCTGAATAGTTTATATGACTTATTCCTTCACAATATCCTTCCAAAGGTGTGGTGCCCCGAAATGCTCACAGTACTCCAGGTTCTATCTAACCAGGGTTTTGTACAGCTGCAGCATAACTTCTACCCCCTTGTACTCTAGTCCTCTAGATATAAAGGCCAGCATTCCATTAGCCTTTTTGATTATTTTCTGTACCTGTTCATGACATTTTAATGATCTATGTACCTGGACCCCACGTCTCTTTCTACCTCCTCTGTTTTTAGCTTTTCACCATTTAGAAAGTATCCTGTTCTATCCCTTTTAGGTGCTAAGTGGATGCCCTCACCTTTGCTTACATTGAAATCCATTTGCCACAGTTTTGCCCATTCACTTAACCTATCAATATCCCTTTGTAATTTTATACTTCCATCTAGACTGCTCACAAGGCCGCCTATCTTTGTGTCATTGGCAAATTTAGATATATGACTTTCTATGCCATCATCTAAGTCGTTAATAAATATTGTGAATAGTTGAGGCCCCAATACAGATCCCTGCAGGACACCACTAGTCACATCCTGCCAATTTGATTACCTACCCATTATCCCTACTGCCTGTCTCCTGCCGCTCAGCCAATTTCCTAACCAGGTCAATAACTTGCCCTCAATTCTGTGGGCTACTACCTTAGTTAACAGTCTCTTATGTGGGACTTTATCAAATGTCTTCTGGAAGTCCATATAAATAACATCCATAGACATTCCCTGTCCACTACTTTAGTCACCACCTCAAAAAATTCCATCAGGTTTGTCAGGCATGACCTACCTTTCACAAATCCATGCTGGCTCAACTGAAAATTAGCGAGGTGTTCAGTCACCCTATCCTTAATTATAGACTCTAGCAACTTCCTGACAACAAATGTTCGGCTAACTGGTCTATAATTCCCGGGTTTCCCTCTCTCGCCATTCTTAAAAAGTGGAGTGACATGCGCAATTTTCCAATCTAAAGGGACGGTTCCTGAATCGAGAGAACTTTGGAAGACTATAGTTAGGGCATCTGTAATGTGCTCACCTACTTCCTTTAAAACCCCTGGGGTGGAAACCATCTGGCCCTGGGGATTTGTCACACTTTAGTGCCATTATTTTCTTCATTACTGTTATTTTACTTACATTAATTTTATTGAGTCCCTGTTCCCGATTCAATATTAGTTTCTTTGGGATTTCCAGCATGCTGTCCTCTTCTTTTACTCTAAATACTGACGCAAAGTAATTATTCAATGTGTCTGCCGTTTCCCCATTGTCATTGAAAATATCACCACTTGCAGTTTTTAAGGGGCCAACATTGCTCCTGACCACTCTCTTTTTCTTGATGTAACGATAAATATATTTTGTATTAATTTTGAAATCCCTTGCAAGTTTCTTTTCATACTCCCTTTTTGTAGCTCTTGCTGTATGTTTTGTAACCCTTTGCTGTTCTTTGTATCTTTCCCATTGGCCAGGATCTGTGCTATTTTTGTTTGCCCTTTCCTTTAGTTTTATTCTGTCCTTTACCTCTTTAGTTGTCCACGGCTGGGTTTTTTTGGCAAGTAGATCTCTTGCCCCTCAGGGGTATAAACTGGTTCTGTATCACGTTAAATTTCTTTTTTAAACATCTTCCACTGATCTTCTGTCATATTACCCAGTGACAGATTTGCCCAGTTTACTGTGGACAGTCTTTGCCTTATCCCATTGAAAGTCGGCCTTACCTAAGTCTAGAATCTTGTATGATTGTTTGTGGAGCTATTTCCCAGTTGTTTGTAACCCAGAATCAATGGGTTGAAATCTTGCTTTGTGATATTAGTAATGGACATGATAACAACAACAACTTGCATTTATATAGCGCCTTCAACGGAGTAAAACATCCCAAATCGCTTCATAGCTTGACATGAAATTCCATTTTAACTGTTGTGATTTGACGATGTGTCGAATGAATGCGTCAGAGAGAAAAAACAAATCACCACAAGTTAAATGTGATGACCTTGTCAGTGGTTTATATATTGATGGAGTGAGTTAAATACAATGCCTGGATGAACCTCAGTGGTCTGGGGTGCAGGCTTCAAACCTGTAGCTGTCTAGCGACAGAGTGGCTCGATTCCACCTTCCAGGCGGTGTTCTTGACTCTCATCTTCAATACAGACTTTAAAACAAAAATTATTTCCATTTAGGCCGGCGTGTGACTGCTCACAATATATACCAACAACAGTTTGTGTTTATCGAATCATTGAATCTTACAGACACAGAAGGAGGGCATTTGAAAGAGCTGCCCAATTTAGTCCCACAATCCCAGCTTTTTCTCAATAACACTGCAAGTAAGTTCTCTTTCGAGTGCATGTTGAATTGACTTTTGTAATTTTGTATAGGAACAGGAGTAGGCCATTCAGCTCATTGAGCCTGTTCTGCCATTCAATGAGATCATGGCTGATCTGCGATCTAACTCCATATACCCGCCTTTGCCCCATATCCCTTAATAGCTTTGGTTAACAAAAATTTATCCATCCCCGATTTAAAATTAACAATTGATCTAGTATCAATTGCCGTTTGAGGAATAGAGTTCCAAACTTCTACCACACTTTGTGTGTACAAGTGTTTCTTAACTTCACTCCTGAAAGGTCTGGCTCTAATTTTTAGACTATGCCCCCTAGTCCTAGAATCCCCAACCAGCAGAAATAGTTTCTCTCTATCTACCCTATCTGTTCCCCTTAATACCCTGAAAACTTGGATCAGATCACCCCTGAACCTTCTAAATTCTAGTGAATACAATCTTAATTTGTGTAATCTTTCTTCGTAACATTACCCCTGAAGTCTGGGAATCAATCTGGTAAACCTACGCTGCACTCCCTCCAAGGCCAATATATCCTGAATGGATATTTACTAGTCCTAGCCTCTTTCGGGCTACCCCGGATCAGGCATATTTCTCGGACGTTCACTTTCAACTAAAGTTTGAGGTAGCCAAATCCTAAAAACACTTAATTGGGTCCAAAGGTCCGGGCTATCACTCCCGAAAGGAAAGGAACAACCTGAGAATGTTACCGTCCTCCAGATAGCACTTTTAATAAGTTTATTTAGACTGTAACATCCCGGATATTATGAGGTCCAGAGAACTCCCTCAGAGTTCTGTAACTCTTCACCAAAGAGTGTACAGAGATTGACTTCACGAGTTTTTGATACAGAAGACTTATGTGAGACAATTCTAAAAATATATAGAGATTTATTAAAGAACCAACATGCTATTTACAGTTGGTGAATCAGTCAATCGCAACATTAACAATTCTAAAAAGAGAAAAAATACTATCTTTTAACAGAGAATCTTACTTTTAAATCTTAACTTCGCTACAGTGTTATAGTTTTTAAAGTTTTTTATACAGGATATCCATCAATCTCAAATACCTTTGATCCCCAAGGTACAAAGAGTGGTAGATTACAGAGCCGCCTCTGAAGCCGAGAATCACTTTGCCCGATTAAAGCTAGTCTGATAACGCATTTGAAACTTCAATATTTATACCCTTTTCCAGTGGTATTTCTTTTAACGTTTCTGCTGATGCAAGTCAATTATCCCTATTTATCTCTCAGCTGAAGTCTGCAATTCTTACTGCTACATCAGCCAGAATCTTGTCTCATCTCCATGTGTTCTAGGGTCACCATATAAAAACGGTGTGAAAGGCAGGTGTTCCTTATTTTATGTCATCTTTACGAGGGCAGATGTTCCTTATCTTATGTGCCATCTTTACAAAGTTTAAATTAGAACACCTCATCCAGGGTAAACCATTGTATTTGTTCCCAAAGGTGAGCCTGTCGGAGCCATGCACCTTCTGTTTCAATAAGGTTATTTATTCAGGATCAACAACTGTCTTATCTCAATAGCCAGAATTCTTTCATAACTATTTCATAGTTAGGTTTCTAAATTTCCAAACCCAGTTTGTCATGTTTTAATAAGGCTAGAATGCTTTCCTAAGATAGTGTATTTTTCTGAATAGTTTATATGACTTATTCCTTCACAATATCCTTCCAAAGGTGTGGTGCCCCGAAATGCTCACAGTACTCCAGGTTCTATCTAACCAGGGTTTTGTACAGCTGCAGCATAACTTCTACCCCCTTGTACTCTAGTCCTCTAGATATAAAGGCCAGCATTCCATTAGCCTTTTTGATTATTTTCTGTACCTGTTCATGACATTTTAATGATCTATGTACCTGGACCCCACGTCTCTTTCTACCTCCTCTGTTTTTAGCTTTTCACCATTTAGAAAGTATCCTGTTCTATCCCTTTTAGGTGCTAAGTGGATGCCCTCACCTTTGCTTACATTGAAATCCATTTGCCACAGTTTTGCCCATTCACTTAACCTATCAATATCCCTTTGTAATTTTATACTTCCATCTAGACTGCTCACAAGGCCGCCTATCTTTGTGTCATTGGCAAATTTAGATATATGACTTTCTATGCCATCATCTAAGTCGTTAATAAATATTGTGAATAGTTGAGGCCCCAATACAGATCCCTGCAGGACACCACTAGTCACATCCTGCCAATTTGATTACCTACCCATTATCCCTACTGCCTGTCTCCTGCCGCTCAGCCAATTTCCTAACCAGGTCAATAACTTGCCCTCAATTCTGTGGGCTACTACCTTAGTTAACAGTCTCTTATGTGGGACTTTATCAAATGTCTTCTGGAAGTCCATATAAATAACATCCATAGACATTCCCTGTCCACTACTTTAGTCACCACCTCAAAAAATTCCATCAGGTTTGTCAGGCATGACCTACCTTTCACAAATCCATGCTGGCTCAACTGAAAATTAGCGAGGTGTTCAGTCACCCTATCCTTAATTATAGACTCTAGCAACTTCCTGACAACAAATGTTCGGCTAACTGGTCTATAATTCCCGGGTTTCCCTCTCTCGCCATTCTTAAAAAGTGGAGTGACATGCGCAATTTTCCAATCTAAAGGGACGGTTCCTGAATCGAGAGAACTTTGGAAGACTATAGTTAGGGCATCTGTAATGTGCTCACCTACTTCCTTTAAAACCCCTGGGGTGGAAACCATCTGGCCCTGGGGATTTGTCACACTTTAGTGCCATTATTTTCTTCATTACTGTTATTTTACTTACATTAATTTTATTGAGTCCCTGTTCCCGATTCAATATTAGTTTCTTTGGGATTTCCAGCATGCTGTCCTCTTCTTTTACTCTAAATACTGACGCAAAGTAATTATTCAATGTGTCTGCCGTTTCCCCATTGTCATTGAAAATATCACCACTTGCAGTTTTTAAGGGGCCAACATTGCTCCTGACCACTCTCTTTTTCTTGATGTAACGATAAATATATTTTGTATTAATTTTGAAATCCCTTGCAAGTTTCTTTTCATACTCCCTTTTTGTAGCTCTTGCTGTATGTTTTGTAACCCTTTGCTGTTCTTTGTATCTTTCCCATTGGCCAGGATCTGTGCTATTTTTGTTTGCCCTTTCCTTTAGTTTTATTCTGTCCTTTACCTCTTTAGTTGTCCACGGCTGGGTTTTTTTGGCAAGTAGATCTCTTGCCCCTCAGGGGTATAAACTGGTTCTGTATCACGTTAAATTTCTTTTTTAAACATCTTCCACTGATCTTCTGTCATATTACCCAGTGACAGATTTGCCCAGTTTACTGTGGACAGTCTTTGCCTTATCCCATTGAAAGTCGGCCTTACCTAAGTCTAGAATCTTGTATGATTGTTTGTGGAGCTATTTCCCAGTTGTTTGTAACCCAGAATCAATGGGTTGAAATCTTGCTTTGTGATATTAGTAATGGACATGATAACAACAACAACTTGCATTTATATAGCGCCTTCAACGGAGTAAAACATCCCAAATCGCTTCATAGCTTGACATGAAATTCCATTTTAACTGTTGTGATTTGACGATGTGTCGAATGAATGCGTCAGAGAGAAAAAACAAATCACCACAAGTTAAATGTGATGACCTTGTCAGTGGTTTATATATTGATGGAGTGAGTTAAATACAATGCCTGGATGAACCTCAGTGGTCTGGGGTGCAGGCTTCAAACCTGTAGCTGTCTAGCGACAGAGTGGCTCGATTCCACCTTCCAGGCGGTGTTCTTGACTCTCATCTTCAATACAGACTTTAAAACAAAAATTATTTCCATTTAGGCCGGCGTGTGACTGCTCACAATATATACCAACAACAGTTTGTGTTTATCGAATCATTGAATCTTACAGACACAGAAGGAGGGCATTTGAAAGAGCTGCCCAATTTAGTCCCACAATCCCAGCTTTTTCTCAATAACACTGCAAGTAAGTTCTCTTTCGAGTGCATGTTGAATTGACTTTTGTAATTTTGTATAGGAACAGGAGTAGGCCATTCAGCTCATTGAGCCTGTTCTGCCATTCAATGAGATCATGGCTGATCTGCGATCTAACTCCATATACCCGCCTTTGCCCCATATCCCTTAATAGCTTTGGTTAACAAAAATTTATCCATCCCCGATTTAAAATTAACAATTGATCTAGTATCAATTGCCGTTTGAGGAATAGAGTTCCAAACTTCTACCACACTTTGTGTGTACAAGTGTTTCTTAACTTCACTCCTGAAAGGTCTGGCTCTAATTTTTAGACTATGCCCCCTAGTCCTAGAATCCCCAACCAGCAGAAATAGTTTCTCTCTATCTACCCTATCTGTTCCCCTTAATACCCTGAAAACTTGGATCAGATCACCCCTGAACCTTCTAAATTCTAGTGAATACAATCTTAATTTGTGTAATCTTTCTTCGTAACATTACCCCTGAAGTCTGGGAATCAATCTGGTAAACCTACGCTGCACTCCCTCCAAGGCCAATATATCCTGAATGGATATTTACTAGTCCTAGCCTCTTTCGGGCTACCCCGGATCAGGCATATTTCTCGGACGTTCACTTTCAACTAAAGTTTGAGGTAGCCAAATCCTAAAAACACTTAATTGGGTCCAAAGGTCCGGGCTATCACTCCCGAAAGGAAAGGAACAACCTGAGAATGTTACCGTCCTCCAGATAGCACTTTTAATAAGTTTATTTAGACTGTAACATCCCGGATATTATGAGGTCCAGAGAACTCCCTCAGAGTTCTGTAACTCTTCACCAAAGAGTGTACAGAGATTGACTTCACGAGTTTTTGATACAGAAGACTTATGTGAGACAATTCTAAAAATATATAGAGATTTATTAAAGAACCAACATGCTATTTACAGTTGGTGAATCAGTCAATCGCAACATTAACAATTCTAAAAAGAGAAAAAATACTATCTTTTAACAGAGAATCTTACTTTTAAATCTTAACTTCGCTACAGTGTTATAGTTTTTAAAGTTTTTTATACAGGATATCCATCAATCTCAAATACCTTTGATCCCCAAGGTACAAAGAGTGGTAGATTACAGAGCCGCCTCTGAAGCCGAGAATCACTTTGCCCGATTAAAGCTAGTCTGATAACGCATTTGAAACTTCAATATTTATACCCTTTTCCAGTGGTATTTCTTTTAACGTTTCTGCTGATGCAAGTCAATTATCCCTATTTATCTCTCAGCTGAAGTCTGCAATTCTTACTGCTACATCAGCCAGAATCTTGTCTCATCTCCATGTGTTCTAGGGTCACCATATAAAAACGGTGTGAAAGGCAGGTGTTCCTTATTTTATGTCATCTTTACGAGGGCAGATGTTCCTTATCTTATGTGCCATCTTTACAAAGTTTAAATTAGAACACCTCATCCAGGGTAAACCATTGTATTTGTTCCCAAAGGTGAGCCTGTCGGAGCCATGCACCTTCTGTTTCAATAAGGTTATTTATTCAGGATCAACAACTGTCTTATCTCAATAGCCAGAATTCTTTCATAACTATTTCATAGTTAGGTTTCTAAATTTCCAAACCCAGTTTGTCATGTTTTAATAAGGCTAGAATGCTTTCCTAAGATAGTGTATTTTTCTGAATAGTTTATATGACTTATTCCTTCACAATATCCTTCCAAAGGTGTGGTGCCCCGAAATGCTCACAGTACTCCAGGTTCTATCTAACCAGGGTTTTGTACAGCTGCAGCATAACTTCTACCCCCTTGTACTCTAGTCCTCTAGATATAAAGGCCAGCATTCCATTAGCCTTTTTGATTATTTTCTGTACCTGTTCATGACATTTTAATGATCTATGTACCTGGACCCCACGTCTCTTTCTACCTCCTCTGTTTTTAGCTTTTCACCATTTAGAAAGTATCCTGTTCTATCCCTTTTAGGTGCTAAGTGGATGCCCTCACCTTTGCTTACATTGAAATCCATTTGCCACAGTTTTGCCCATTCACTTAACCTATCAATATCCCTTTGTAATTTTATACTTCCATCTAGACTGCTCACAAGGCCGCCTATCTTTGTGTCATTGGCAAATTTAGATATATGACTTTCTATGCCATCATCTAAGTCGTTAATAAATATTGTGAATAGTTGAGGCCCCAATACAGATCCCTGCAGGACACCACTAGTCACATCCTGCCAATTTGATTACCTACCCATTATCCCTACTGCCTGTCTCCTGCCGCTCAGCCAATTTCCTAACCAGGTCAATAACTTGCCCTCAATTCTGTGGGCTACTACCTTAGTTAACAGTCTCTTATGTGGGACTTTATCAAATGTCTTCTGGAAGTCCATATAAATAACATCCATAGACATTCCCTGTCCACTACTTTAGTCACCACCTCAAAAAATTCCATCAGGTTTGTCAGGCATGACCTACCTTTCACAAATCCATGCTGGCTCAACTGAAAATTAGCGAGGTGTTCAGTCACCCTATCCTTAATTATAGACTCTAGCAACTTCCTGACAACAAATGTTCGGCTAACTGGTCTATAATTCCCGGGTTTCCCTCTCTCGCCATTCTTAAAAAGTGGAGTGACATGCGCAATTTTCCAATCTAAAGGGACGGTTCCTGAATCGAGAGAACTTTGGAAGACTATAGTTAGGGCATCTGTAATGTGCTCACCTACTTCCTTTAAAACCCCTGGGGTGGAAACCATCTGGCCCTGGGGATTTGTCACACTTTAGTGCCATTATTTTCTTCATTACTGTTATTTTACTTACATTAATTTTATTGAGTCCCTGTTCCCGATTCAATATTAGTTTCTTTGGGATTTCCAGCATGCTATCCTCTTCTTTTACTCTAAATACTGACGCAAAGTAATTATTCAATGTGTCCGCTGTTTCCCCATTGTCATTGAAAATATCACCACTTGCAGTTTTTAAGGGGCCAACATTGCTCCTGACCACTCTCTTTTTCTTGATGTAACGATAAATATATTTTGTATTAATTTTGAAATCCCTTGCAAGTTTCTTTTCATACTCCCTTTTTGTAGCTCTTGCTGTATGTTTTGTAACCCTTTGCTGTTCTTTGTATCTTTCCCATTGGCCAGGATCTGTGCTATTTTTGTTTGCCCTTTCCTTTAGTTTTATTCTGTCCTTTACCTCTTTAGTTGTCCACGGCTGGGTTTTTTTGGCAAGTAGATCTCTTGCCCCTCAGGGGTATAAACTGGTTCTGTATCACGTTAAATTTCTTTTTTAAACATCTTCCACTGATCTTCTGTCATATTACCCAGTGACAGATTTGCCCAGTTTACTGTGGACAGTCTTTGCCTTATCCCATTGAAAGTCGGCCTTACCTAAGTCTAGAATCTTGTATGATTGTTTGTGTTCCCAGTTGTTTGTAACCCAGAATCAATGGGTTGAAATCTTGCTTTGTGATATTAGTAATGGACATGATAACAACAACAACTTGCATTTATATAGCGCCTTCAACGGAGTAAAACATCCCAAATCGCTTCATAGATTGACATGAAATTCCATTTTAACTGTTGTGATTTGACGATGTGTCGAATGAATGCGTCAGAGAGAAAAAACAAATCACCACAAGTTAAATGTGATGACCTTGTCAGTGGTTTATATATTGATGGAGTGAGTTAAATACAATGCCTGGATGAACCTCAGTGGTCTGGGGTGCAGGCTTCAAACCTGTAGCTGTCTAGCGACAGAGTGGCTCGATTCCACCTTCCAGGCGGTGTTCTTGACTCTCATCTTCAATACAGACTTTAAAACAAAAATTATTTCCATTTAGGCCGGCGTGTGACTGCTCACAATATATACCAACTACAGTTTGTGTTTATCGAATCATTGAATCTTACAGACACAGAAGGAGGGCATTTGAAAGAGCTGCCCAATTTAGTCCCACAATCCCAGCTTTTTCTCAATAACACTGCAAGTAAGTTCTCTTTCGAGTGCATGTTGAATTGACTTTTGTAATTTTGTATAGGAACAGGAGTAGGCCATTCAGCTCATTGAGCCTGTTCTGCCATTCAATGAGATCATGGCTGATCTGCGATCTAACTCCATATACCCGCCTTTGCCCCATATCCCTTAATAGCTTTGGTTAACAAAAATTTATCCATCCCCGATTTAAAATTAACAATTGATCTAGTATCAATTGCCGTTTGAGGAATAGAGTTCCAAACTTCTACCACACTTTGTGTGTACAAGTGTTTCTTAACTTCACTCCTGAAAGGTCTGGCTCTAATTTTTAGACTATGCCCCCTAGTCCTAGAATCCCCAACCAGCAGAAATAGTTTCTCTCTATCTACCCTATCTGTTCCCCTTAATACCCTGAAAACTTGGATCAGATCACCCCTGAACCTTCTAAATTCTAGTGAATACAATCTTAATTTGTGTAATCTTTCTTCGTAACATTACCCCTGAAGTCTGGGAATCAATCTGGTAAACCTACGCTGCACTCCCTCCAAGGCCAATATATCCTGAATGGATATTTACTAGTCCTAGCCTCTTTCGGGCTACCCCGGATCAGGCATATTTCTCGGACGTTCACTTTCAACTAAAGTTTGAGGTAGCCAAATCCTAAAAACACTTAATTGGGTCCAAAGGTCCGGGCTATCACTCCCGAAAGGAAAGGAACAACCTGAGAATGTTACCGTCCTCCAGATAGCACTTTTAATAAGTTTATTTAGACTGTAACATCCCGGATATTATGAGGTCCAGAGAACTCCCTCAGAGTTCTGTAACTCTTCACCAAAGAGTGTACAGAGATTGACTTCGCGAGTTTTTGATACAGAAGACTTATGTGAGACAATTCTAAAAATATATAGAGATTTATTAAAGAACCAACATGCTATTTACAGTTGGTGAATCAGTCAATCGCAACATTAACAATTCTAAAAAGAGAAAAAATACTATCTTTTAACAGAGAATCTTACTTTTAAATCTTAACTTCGCTACAGTGTTATAGTTTTTAAAGTTTTTTATACAGGATATCCATCAATCTCAAATACCTTTGATCCCCAAGGTACAAAGAGTGGTAGATTACAGAGCCGCCTCTGAAGCCGAGAATCACTTTGCCCGATTAAAGCTAGTCTGATAACGCATTTGAAACTTCAATATTTATACCCTTTTCCAGTGGTATTTCTTTTAACGTTTCTGCTGATGCAAGTCAATTATCCCTATTTATCTCTCAGCTGAAGTCTGCAATTCTTACTGCTACATCAGCCAGAATCTTGTCTCATCTCCATGTGTTCTAGGGTCACCATATAAAAACGGTGTGAAAGGCAGGTGTTCCTTATTTTATGTCATCTTTACGAGGGCAGATGTTCCTTATCTTATGTGCCATCTTTACAAAGTTTAAATTAGAACACCTCATCCAGGGTAAACCATTGTATTTGTTCCCAAAGGTGAGCCTGTCGGAGCCATGCACCTTCTGTTTCAATAAGGTTATTTATTCAGGATCAACAACTGTCTTATCTCAATAGCCAGAATTCTTTCATAACTATTTCATAGTTAGGTTTCTAAATTTCCAAACCCAGTTTGACATGTTTTAATAAGGCTAGAATGCTTTCCTAAGATAGTGTATTTTTCTGAATAGTTTATATGACTTATTCCTTCACAATATCCTTCCAAAGGTGTGGTGCCCCGAAATGCTCACAGTACTCCAGGTTCTATCTAACCAGGGTTTTGTACAGCTGCAGCATAACTTCTACCCCCTTGTACTCTAGTCCTCTAGATATAAAGGCCAGCATTCCATTAGCCTTTTTGATTATTTTCTGTACCTGTTCATGACATTTTAATGATCTATGTACCTGGACCCCACGTCTCTTTCTACCTCCTCTGTTTTTAGCTTTTCACCATTTAGAAAGTATCCTGTTCTATCCCTTTTAGGTGCTAAGTGGATGCCCTCACCTTTGCTTACATTGAAATCCATTTGCCACAGTTTTGCCCATTCACTTAACCTATCAATATCCCTTTGTAATTTTATACTTCCATCTAGACTGCTCACAAGGCCGCCTATCTTTGTGTCATTGGCAAATTTAGATATATGACTTTCTATGCCATCATCTAAGTCGTTAATAAATATTGTGAATAGTTGAGGCCCCAATACAGATCCCTGCAGGACACCACTAGTCACATCTTGCCAATTTGATTACCTACCCATTATCCCTACTGCCTGTCTCCTGCCGCTCAGCCAATTTCCTAACCAGGTCAATAACTTGCCCTCAATTCTGTGGGCTACTACCTTAGTTAACAGTCTCTTATGTGGGACTTTATCAAATGTCTTCTGGAAGTCCATATAAATAACATCCATAGACATTCCCTGTCCACTACTTTAGTCACCACCTCAAAAAATTCCATCAGGTTTGTCAGGCATGACCTACCTTTCACAAATCCATGCTGGCTCAACTGAAAATTAGTGAGGTGTTCAGTCACCCTATCCTTAATTATAGACTCCAGCAACTTCCTGACAACAAATGTTCGGCTAACTGGTCTATAATTCCCGGGTTTCCCTCTCTCGCCATTCTTAAAAAGTGGAGTGACATGCGCAATTTTCCAATCTAAAGGGACGGTTCCTGAATCGAGAGAACTTTGGAAGACTATAGTTAGGGCATCTGTAATGTGCTCACCTACTTCCTTTAAAACCCCTGGGGTGGAAACCATCTGGCCCTGGGGATTTGTCACACTTTAGTGCCATTATTTTCTTCATTACTGTTATTTTACTTACATTAATTTTATTGAGTCCCTGTTCCCGATTCAATATTAGTTTCTTTGGGATTTCCAGCATGCTATCCTCTTCTTTTACTCTAAATACTGACGCAAAGTAATTATTCAATGTGTCCGCTGTTTCCCCATTGTCATTGAAAATATCACCACTTGCAGTTTTTAAGGGGCCAACATTGCTCCTGACCACTCTCTTTTTCTTGATGTAACGATAAATATATTTTGTATTAATTTTGAAATCCCTTGCAAGTTTCTTTTCATACTCCCTTTTTGTAGCTCTTGCTGTATGTTTTGTAACCCTTTGCTGTTCTTTGTATCTTTCCCATTGGCCAGGATCTGTGCTATTTTTGTTTGCCCTTTCCTTTAGTTTTATTCTGTCCTTTACCTCTTTAGTTGTCCACGGCTGGGGTTTTTTGGCAAGTAGATCTCTTGCCCCTCAGGGGTATAAACTGGTTCTGTATCACGTTAAATTTCTTTTTTAAACATCTTCCACTGATCTTCTGTCATATTACCCAGTGACAGATTTGCCCAGTTTACTGTGAACAGTCTTTGCCTTATCCCATTGAAAGTCGGCCTTACCTAAGTCTAGAATCTTGTATGATTGTTTGTGGAGCTATTTCCCAGTTGTTTGTAACCCAGAATCAATGGGTTGAAATCTTGCTTTGTGATATTAGTAATGGACATGATAACAACAACAACTTGCATTTATATAGCGCCTTCAACGGAGTAAAACATCCCAAATCGCTTCATAGCTTGACATGAAATTCCATTTTAACTGTTGTGATTTGACGATGTGTCGAATGAATGCGTCAGAGAGAAAAAACAAATCACCACAAGTTAAATGTGATGACCTTGTCAGTGGTTTATATATTGATGGAGTGAGTTAAGTACAATGTTTGGATGAACCTCAGTGGTCTGGGGTGCAGGCTTCAAACCTGCAGCTGTCTAACGACAGAGTGGCTCGATTCCACCTTCTAGGCGGTGTTCTTGACTCTCATCTTCAATACAGACTTAAAAAAAATATTCTTTCCATTTAGGCCGGAGTGTGACTGCTCACAATATATACCAACAACGGCTTGTGTTTATTGAATCCTACAGACACAGAGGGAGGCCATTTGGCTCTTCGTGTCTCTTTGAAAGAGCTGTTCAATTTACTTCCACATCCCCAACTTCTTCCCAATAGCACTGCAATTAAGTTCTCTTTCAAATAAATGTCCAATTTACTTTTGTAAGTTTGTGGAGGAACATAGGAACAGGAGCAGGCCGTTCAGCCCCTTGAGCCTGTTTCGTCATTCAATGAGATCATGGCTGATCTGCGATTTAACTCCATATACCCGACCTTGCCCCATATCCCTTAATAGCTTTGGTTAACAAAATGTTATCAATCTCTGATTTAAAATTAACAATTGATCTAGTATCAATTGCCATTTGTGGAAGAGAGTTCCAAACTTCTACCACCCTTTGTGTGTACAAGTGTTTCCTAATTTCACTCCTGAAAGGTCTGGCTCTAATTTTTAGACTATGCCCCCTAGTCCTAGAATCCCCAACCAGCAGAAATAGTTTCTCTCTATCTATCCTATCTGTTCCCCTTAATATCCTGAAAACTTCAGTCTGATCACCTCTTAACCTTCTAAATTCTAGGGAATACAACCTTAATTTATATAATCTTTGCTCGCAACATAACCCGTGAAGTCCGGGTATCATTCTGGGAAAACTACACTGCACTCCCTCCAAGGCCAATATATGCTTCCTAAGGTGTGTAGGGATTTCGCAATAATTTTGAAATTTCCTACAGTTCCGAAGATTGATTTTTTTGATTAAAGAATACCTGGGTAATATACCCTTAAAAATCCAGGGATGAAAATGGCCACCAGGCCGCGTGGCAGAAGACAAAAAGGACTTGAAAAGGCAGCCTGCTGTGTCTGTGAAAAAGGTTCAATGGAGCAGTCAAACTGCCAATCAACGGCAGTTCAGGGAGTTCCCCTCCCTGCAGCAGACAATCGATGTGTTTACAGAAACTGCTACAATGTTTACACAAAGGATTAACCACTTGAGACTGCGGTTTCAGTCCGACCACAAGGACAATGACTTTTGTTTCTGCTTACTCAAGCAATCAAGGAAGTAGACATGCTTTTTTTCAAACCACGGCAGCTTTATTCAAAGCCCATCACAGACAATGAGGACATATTTAAACTGAAAAAAAACCCAGTTTAAATGAATGGGTATTTCATCCAAACCCATTACAGACAATGGGGACAGTTTGGATCCCTTTTGTTTAGCCCAGATACATCCGGATTTGGGCGGGAAGGGTTCGGCCCCAAATGGGGTATAAACAATAGCTTCTCAGAAGCCTCTCTCTCGCTCTGTGGCCTCGCCTCTGTGCCCTCTACAATGTGGGAGCCTGCCTAAATGAGTGGAACACCAGCAGTTTACTTTTAAAATACTGGGTTGTTTTTACTTCGGCGCAGTGAAGATCAAAGGTTGCAGGGCACGGTGTAAGCGGTTTTTCATTGGTGAGCATATATTTTTCTGGCCCATTACAAGGCAACTTAGAATAGATATAGGGGTGGGAATTAAGTGGGAATTTTGTTAGAACTGTGATTTTAGTCGATTTTCCCTCGTTATGTCCGTTCTCTCTTCCCCTATTTAATTAACAGTGTTGCACTAGCAGATAAGGCTGTAGTGAACACTGAGAGTAGCTGTATTAAAGTGCTGTTTTTTTTAGTAAAACCACTAAGCAAAGGTGCTGTAGTGAGCAAGGTGTTTCTATATTGAAAGTGCTATTAAAAGGGTGTTGTACTAAGCAGAGAAGTGCTTCAGTGGGCACTAAGGGTTCTGTATTAAAGTGCTGTTTTTAAGTAAAAGCCACTAAGCAAAGGTGCTGCAGTGAGCAAAGTGTTTCTATATTAAAATTGCTATTAAAAAGGGTGTTGCACTAAGCAGAGAAGTGCTTCAGTGGACACTAAGGGTTCTGTATTAAAGTGCTGTTTTTAAGTAAAAGCCACTAAGCAAAGGTGCTGCAGTGAGCAAGGTGTTTCTATATTGGAAGTGCTATTAAAAGGGTGTTGCACTAAGCAGAGAGGTGCTTCAGTGGACACTAAGTAGCTGTATTTAAAAGTGCTGTATTTAAATAAAGGAGTGTTGCACTGAGCAAAGAGCGCTCTAGTGGACACTAAGTGTACTGCGTTAAGCAAGAGTGCTGTACCAGGCACAGGTGTGCTGTATCGATTATTTTAAGCTGTTTCTTTTTTTTTGTTTCAATAAATGCTGGTCTGTTTTGCACCCAAACCACGAGTCACGTTTTCTGTCTACATCGCTACCGAATATGTCCGGCGGTCAGAACCAGGAATAGGGGAGCGCTTCAAAACCGCACGGGGGTACCTGGAGCAGCTCAGAGGCTTCTGACTGGCCAGAGACAATAACCCCAACCCCGCTAGCGTGTGTGCTAATTCCAACAAAATGACGACCGTGGCAGGACTGTCGGCCAAGGTGTGCGATGTGGCAGACAATGGTTTGAGTCTGGAGAGAACAGCAGTTATTGGGTTTCTTTTTATCCCACTGGTTTGTTTGTGGTTAGGTTCCCACAGGCTTGGGGAAGTCACCCACAGGCTTAGGGAAGCCAGGGCAGAGAGTTGGGATAGGGAAAAGGAGGCTGAGGAATACCAGGCCAAGGTAGAGCGTCTGGTAGTTCAGTTTAGTGAGGGCAAAAGCCACACGAGGCATGAGTCAGAGTACCTGAAGTGTCTAATTGCAGAGGCCAAGAGCAATGAGATGAGGGTGTGGGAGGAGAATGCTCACCTCATACAAGAAATAAAAGAGCAGGAGGAAAAGGTTAGGGAGGTAAAGGCAGCATATAAGCTGGCCTGCGAGCAAGGGTTTGAGGAAGCAGATCATGGCCCTTGTAGAGCAGAGATAGAAAGCTTGAATATGGCTTTAAAAAGAGCAAAGGGGATGATATGTCTGATCAGCCCGAAGGCAGGTCAGTCGGATTTTACTGGCAGCCCAAGTAAAACCGTCCCACAGGCAACACCCAGGGAAAGGTCGGCCAGGGAATCAGAGGTCCCACGACCGCCACCCACGGCTCCAAGCTTTCAGGCGCTCTGGCAGCAAAGGGGGATGGAGGATGAGGTGGTAGAGGAAGCACAGCAGGCCCCGCTAGATAGGCTGGGACCAGGACCAGTGTACCCCCTCCGACAACGGAGGTACGGTCCGCCCGTTGATGAAGATGACCCAGGGGCCATCCAGAATCAGTTTCTGGTGCCGTATGGCACCCACCAGCTCAGGGACATGGTTAGCCACATCCCCAAGCTCACAAAAAAGGGAGACCCCTCTCTGCACTTCAGGGAGATAGAGCAAGCAGCTTGTGTAAATGACTGCGGTGAGGCAGAGCAAGCAAAAATGCTGCTGTTTTCCCTGGCAGGTGGTCTCCTCCAGTCCCTATCTGGTGAGTGCAAAAGGGGGCAGAGGGATTATGAGGGTCTCAAGAATGAGGTATTGGAGGCCATGGGACTCAATGATGGTAGCCCGTTCGCCCGGGTGGAAAGAACAGTGTAGCTCCCAGGGGAGTACCCGTAGGCGTTCGCAGACAGGCTGTGGCCAGTCTACCGGAGTGCATACCCGGGAATGCCAGGGCGGCAGCACTGGACCCAGTCCAATTGACTCACTGGCTCCGGTGTCTCATGACAAACAGCCTACCCCAGATCCAAGCCCAGGTCATGGCTTGGTTTGACCCCCAAAACCCCCAGACCACCGAAGAAGCGGTGATCCACCGGCTGACAGTAGCCTTCAGGAACATGAGGGGTATCGAGGCTTCCCAACCCAAGGGAAGAGTCCATGAGGTTAAACCTGGGAGCTAGAGTAAGAAAGAGTGGCACCAGGAGGGGAACCGTCCCTCCCAGGCTAGGTTAAATTGCTATGGGTGTGGGAAAGATGGTCACTGGAGAAAAGACTGTAAAAATCCTTGGAAGGACAAGGGAAAGGATCCCACAGCCCCAACCCAAAAGGCAGGGCCAGACCTCCCTCCCGCAGCAATTGAGTCATTTTTACAGTCCCTACAGTCTCTTCTGACTGGCCAGGGGAGAGTAGCAGCCACCACCGGTGTTTTAACCCCGTCTGCCCCACCTCACTCCCAGCAATGACTAGAGCCAGCGCAGCCTGTTGACCTGTGTCCCCGCGAAAATGCTGAGGGGAGCAGGCCCTATGTTGAGATGGGGGTGGAGATGGTGCAGGGGAGATATTCGGTGGACGCTGGCGCCTCCAGCATGGTGGTCCACTCGGAAGACCTGACCAATTCACCCCGGCCTAACGGGGTCCCATCCATCTTAATGGGACCCACAGGGAAACAGGCAGCTGGTAGTGAACCTGAGAATAGAAATCCCCAGCCCACAGCAGGTACAAGCTCACAAGCTGCACAGGCAGGCGCTGTGGCTTGTGTTAGGGGAAGAGCTATTCATGATTTTGAACAGGATTACTGGCAGGCAGCCAGTTATATCAAACAATGCGGGTTGTTTAAGCAGGGGGCAGGGGAACAGGCAGCTGGGATTGTCGAAGCTCCCCAGCACTTGGCCCGAGCGATTCCCCCTCTCTTGTGGGACTCCGGGGAGGAGCCTGAACCAGGTTTTTGACCTGAAGGGGAAGGCTCTCAGCCACTGGCAGCTGGTGGCAAGGGATTGCCTGTCCCCAGCCCAGGTTTGGGAAGGGAGGGACCCGAAGGAGGAGGTCCCCAGCTAGCAGGGAGTGTGACCCGAGCTAAGGATCTGCTCGCCAGGGTAGCCCCACCAGCAACACTTCCTAGGAGATCTCTTTGGGTACCCCAGCCCAAGAAAGTATGGTCACCCACTTTCCAGTGGTGTAGGGTGGTCTCCCGAGTCAGGGAGAGGCCAAAAGGCAGAGGTCCCCAACCAGCAGCCATAAGCTGCGAGGGACTAGAAACATAGAAGATAGGAACAGGAGTAGGCCATTCGAGCCTGCTCCACCATTCAACGAGATCATGGCTGATCATCCAAACCCTAGCACCCGGTCCCTACACCGACAGCCATCCCACCCAAGCCCTATCCCCGTAACCCCATAACCCCACGTATTTAATCCCCCCTAACACTAAGGGCCAATTTTTATCATGGTCAATCTACCTAACCCGCACATCTTTGGACTGTGGGAGGAAACCGGAGCACCCGGAGGAAACCCACGCAAACACAGGGAGAATGTGCAAACTCCACACAGACAGTCACCCGAGGCCGGATTTGAACCCAGGTCCCTGGCGCTGTGAGGCAACAGTGCTAACCAGTATGCCACCGTGCTACTAGTAGCTGGAATCAGTCCAGCCACGCCGCAGGAAGCAGCCTGTGGCAGCCCAACCAGGGATTAGGCTGGCCGCCCGGAGACGGGTGGCGCTTGTATGTAGCTTTGTTCAAGTAATGTGTGTATAAAGTATTAAGGTAGAACGTGTATTAAGGTAGAACGTGTTAATTTTAATTTTTATATTGCAATTCAGTAGTGATATTATTAGTGTATAAGTTTTAAGTATGGTACCGTTCCGGAATTGTATTGTGAATCAAGGTCGCGGGACCTGATTACACTACCCCACCCCCCGAGCCAGGGGACCTGGCGAGATGTCTTTTTCAGAGTTCTGGAAGGCACAGAGGACCAGCGTGTCGATGAGTGCTCAAGGAAGGAGCACTCCCAGCCCACGAAGAAAGGGGTCTGCAGGAAGCGGATGCCCACAACATTTAAACTGTTACTGCTAATCCCATTAAGATTAAGAATTTAATTTTACTGCTTGTTTGGAGTTAAGGGAAAAAATTGCATATGCCTAGGAATTATTGGCCCAGAAATTCGGGTCCCAACGCGTGAGTACGGACGGAGTACTCACGCGTGGACCTGATGGAAGTACCAGAATCTTGCATACACTACGCATGCGCGGGAAACCGGCACTTCCGATCCTCTGAACCAAGGGGTTCAGAGGTCGAACGCGTGTGCGCGGGAGTCTGCGCGTGCGCGTTGAACTTACTTTTTTGTTACAGGTTTTAACGTGCGGGTAAGCCTATACATTTTAGAAATGTAAAAAGCAGCCGTAAGGACTTCATTTTCAAAGGTAAGTGGTCAATTATTTAAAATTAAAACATTTTTTCCACAGGTTTTTTACTTTTAAATACTTTAAAGCAAGGTAAGTTTATTTTTAGCCCCATTTTTTTTATAAAATTATTTTTTTCAAAAATTTAAATTTTTGTTTAAAATAGTTATTTAATGTCATTTATAGTTTATTTACAAAGTGTGATTTAAAAAAAAAATTATTTGAATGTAAAGTACAGTTTTACAGCCTTAGCATTTATACGTTTTGACAGGTCCATCTGTCAAGACTTATGAATGGAGCATTTCCTGCTCCGATTGGCTGCTTGTTGCTCACGTGATCCCAGGGGACGCATCGCACTAACTACACCCCTGGGACATGCCAGCATAGTGCGCCGGCCTCTGGGACAGGCCTCGGAGAGGAATTCCACGCAGGCCAAGAGGTCAACTGCCGGTGTGCTAGGTAAGTATAGGTCGGGGGCTTGCACCCACGGGAAGCCCCCGGCCCAAATTTCTGGGCCGTTGTGTTTGCATTGTGAAAATTTAAAATACATTTCTGGCTGAAGAATAGTGCCATTTAATAAAGTGCCAGGCAATTGCAATGTAATAAAAAAAAAGGGGAAGCTCGTTGTCTTCCATGTGTATATTTAGCAGATATGTTGGCTGGGTGACAATCCCATTAAAGATGTTGTATCATGTTAAAATTATGTTACAAGCAGTGCAGGGGCATCGGACCCCTCCATGCTTGAGTTACTGTGAATATAAGTGGTGCAGGGATATTGGACCCCCTCCGTGTATTGATTATTTAATTAATCTTGTTTTCTGTCGATCGATGCCTACCGTACTGCGATTCTCTCTGGGCAGGGGAGATGGAGGTGTCGGGGGATCAAAGATAGATTTAGATAAGTATAAGTGAAGGTTGTTTGTGGGGGGTCAGAAATTATTGCTCACTTTTGGACAGGATACTACAAGCAAGTTTTAGTATCCAATGGGGGACTGTAGGGATTTCGCAATAATTTTGAAATTTCCTACAGTTCCGAAGATTGATTTATTGGATTAAAGAATACCTGGGTAATATACCCTTAAAAATCCAGGGAGCAAAATGGCCACCAGACCGCGTGGCAGAAGACAAAAAGGACTTGAAAAGGCAGCCTGCTGTGTCTGTGAAAAAGGTTCAATGGAGCAGTCAAACTGCCAATCAACGGCAGTTCAGGGAGTTCCCCTCCCTGCAGCAGACAATCGATATGTTTACAGAAACTGCTACAATGTTTACACAAAGGATTAACCACTTGAGACTGCAGTTTCAGTCCGACCACAAGGACAATGACTTTTGTTTCTGTTTACTCAAGCAATCAAGGAAATAGACATGGTTTTTTTCAAACCACGGCAGCTTTATTCAAAGCCCATCACAGACAATGAGGACACATTTAAACTGCAGCTTTATTCAAAGCCCATCACAGACAATGAGGACACATTTAAACTGAAAAAAACCTCAGTTTAAACGAATGGGTAATTCATCCAAACCCATTACAGACAATGGGGACAGTTTGGATCCCTTTTGTTTAGCCCAGATACATCCGGATTTGGGCGGGAAGGGCTCGGCCCCAAATGGGGTATAAAAGATAGCTTCTCAGAAGCCTCTCTCTCTCTGTGGCCTTGCCTCCGTGCCCTCTACAATGTGGGAGCCTGCCTAAAGGAGTGGAACACCAGCAGTTTACTTTTAAAATACTGGGGTGTTTTTACTTCGGCGCAGTGAAGATCAAAGGTCGCAGGGCACGGAGCAGGTGATTTTTCATTGGTGAACATATATTTTTCTGGCCCATTACTAGGCAACTTAGAATAGGTATACGTGTGGGAATTAAGTGGGAATTTTGTTAGAACTGTGATTTTAGTCGATTTTTCCTCATTGTGTCCGTTCTCTCCTCCCCTATTTAAGTAACAGTGTTGCACTAGCAGATAAGGCTGCAGTGAACACTGAGAGTAGCTGTATTAAAGTGCTGTTTTTTTCAGTAAAAGCCACGAAGCAAAGGTGCTGTAGTGAGCAAGGTGTTTCTATATTGAAAGTGCTATTAAAAGGTGTGCTGTATCGATTATTTTAAGTTGTGTCTTTCTTTTTTTTTGTTTCAATAAATGCTGGTCTGTTTTGCACCCAAACCACGAGTCACGTTTTCTATCTACATCGCTACCGAATAAGTCCGGCGGTCAGAACCAGGAATAGGGGAGCGCTTCGAAACCTGGAGCAGCTCAGAGGCTTCTGACTGGCCAGAGACAATAACCACAACCCCGCTAGCGTGTGTGCTAATTCCTAGAGGTGTGATGCCCAGAACTGCACACAGTACTCCAGGTGTGGTCTAACCAGGGTTTTGTATAGCTGCAGCATAACTTCTACCCCCTTGTACTCTAGCCCTCTAGATATAAAGGCCAGCATTCCATTAGCTTTTTTGATTATTTTCTGTACCTGTTCATGACATTTTAATGATCTATATACCTGAACCCGCAAGTCCTTTTGGACATCCACTGTTTTTAGCTTTTCACCATTTAAAAATACCCTGTTCTGTCCTTTTCAGGTCCAAAGTGGATGACCTCACATTTTCTTACATTGAAATCCATTTGCCACCGTTTTGCCCATTCGCTTAATCTATTAATATCCCTTTGTAATTTTATGCTTTCATCTATACTGCTCACAAGGCCGCCCATCTTTGTGTCATCGCCAAATTTAGATATATGACTTTCTATGCCATCATCTAAGTCGTTAATAAATATTGTGAATAATTGAGGCCCCAACACAGATCCCTGTGGGACACCACTAGTCACATCCTGCCAATTTGAATACCTGCCCATTATCCCTACTCTCTGTCTCCTGCCGCTCAGCCAATTTCCTAACCAGGTCAATAATTTGTCCTCAATTCTGTGGGCTTCTACCTTAGTTAACAGTCTCTTATGTGCGACTTTATCAAATGCCTTCTGGAAGTCCATATAAATAACATCCATAGACATTCCCCTGTCCACTACTTTAGTCACCTCTTCACAAAATGCAATCAGGTTTGTCAGGCATGTCCTGCCTTTCACAAATTCATGCTGGCTCAACTGAAAATTTGCGAGGTGTTCAGTCACCCTATCCTTAATTATAGACTCTAGCAATTTCCTGACAACAGATGTTAGGCTAACTTGTCTATAATTCCCGGTTTCCTTCTCCCGCCATTCTTAAAAACTGGAGTGACATGCTCAATTTTCCAACCTAAAGGGTCGGTTCCTGAATCGAGAGAACTTTGGAAGATTATAGTTAGGGCATCTGGAATGTGCTCACCCACTTCCTTTAAAAACTCTGGGATGGAAACCATCTGGTCCTGGGGATTTGTCACTCTTTAATGCCATTATTTTCTTCATTAATGATATTTTACTTACATTAATTTCATTGAGTCCCTGTTCCGATTCAATATTAGTTTCTTTGGGATTTCCAGCATGCTGTCCTCTTCTTCTACTGTAAATACTGACGCAAAGTAATTATTCAATGTGTCCGCCATTTCCCCATTGTAATTGACAATATCACCACTTGCAGTTTTTAAGGAGCCAACATTGCTCCTGACCACTCTCTTTTTCTTGATGTGACGATAAAAATTGTTTGTATTAATTTTGAAATCCCTTGCAAGTTTCTTTTCATACTCCCTTTTTGTAGCTCTTGCTGTATGTTTTGTAACCCTTTGCTGTTCTTTGTATCTTTCCCATTCGCCAGGATCTGTGCTATTTTTGTATGCCCTTTCCTTTAGTTTCATGCTGTCCTTACCTCTTTAGTTGTCCACAGCTGGTTTTTTTTTGCAAGTAGTGCTGTTGCCCTTCAGGGGTATAAACTAGTTCTGTATCATATTAAATTTCTTTTTTTAAACATCTTCCACTGATCTTCTGTCATATTACCCAGTGACAGATTTGCCCAGTTTACTGTGGACAGTCTCTGCCTCATCCCATTGAAAGTCGGCCTTACCTAAGTCTAGAATCTTGTATGATTGTTTGTGGAGCTATTTCTCAGTTGTTTGTAACCCAGAATCAGTGGGTTGAAATCTTGCTTTGTGATATTAGTAATGGACATGATAACACCAACAACCTGCATTTATATAGCGCCTTCAACGTAGTAAAACATCCCAAATCGCTTCATAGCTTGACACGAAATTCCATTTTAACTGTTGTGATTTGACGATGTGTCGAGTGAATGAGTCAGAGAGAAAAAACAAATCACCACAAGTTAAATGTGATGACCTTGTCAGTGGTTTATATATTGATGGAGTGAGTTAAGTACAATGCCTTGATGAACCTCAGTGGTCTGGGGTGCAGGCTTCAAACCTGTAGCTGTCTAGCGACAGAGTGGCTCGATTCCACCTTCCAGGCGGTGTTCTTAACTCTCATCTTCAATACAGACTTAAAAAAAAATATTCTTTCCATTTAGGCCGGAGTGTGACTGCTCACAATATATACCAACAACAGCTTGTGTTTATTGAATCTTACAGACACAGAGGGAGGCCATTTGGCCTGTTGCGCCTCTTTGAAAGAGCTGTTCAATTTACTTCCACATCCCCAGCTTCTTCCCAATAACACTGCAAGTAAGTTCTCTTTCAAATAAATGTCCAATTAACTTTTGTAAGTTTGTGTAGGAACAGAGGAACAGGAGCAGGCCGTTCAGCCCCTTGGGCCTGTTTCATCATTCAATGAGATCATGGCTGATCTGCGATTTAACTCCATATACCCGACCTTGGCCCATATCCCTTAATAGCTTTGGTTAACAAAAACTTATCAATCTCCGATTTAAAATTAACAATTGATCTCTAGTATCAATTGCCATTTGTAGAAGAGAGTTCCAAACTTCTACCACCCTTTGTGTGTAGAAGTGTTTCCTAATTTCACTCCTGAAAGGTCTGGCTCTAATTTTTAGACTCTGCCCCCTAGTCCTAGAATCCCCAACCAGCGGAAATAGTTTCTCTCTATCTACCCTATCTGTTCCCCTTAATATCCTGAAAACGTCTGTCAAATCACCTCTTAACCTTCTAAATTCTAGGGAATACAACCTTAATTTATGTAATCTTTCCTCGTAACATAACCCTTGAAGTCCGGGTATCATTCTGGGAAACCTACACTGCACTCCCTCCAAGGCCAATATATCCTTCCTAAGGTGTGGTGCCCAGAACTGCACACAGTACTCCAGGTGTGGTCTAAGCAGGGCTTTGTTTTGCTGCACCATAACTTCTACCCCCTTGTATTCTAGCCCTCTAGATATAAAGGCCAGCATTCCATTAGCTTTTTTGATTATTTTCTGTACCTGTTCATGACATTTTAATGATCGATATACCTGAACCCCCAAGTCCATTTGGACATCCAATGTTTTTAGCTTTTCACCATTTAAAAATACCCTGTTCTATCCTTTTTAGGTCCAAAGTGGATGACCTCACATTTTCTTACATTGAAATCCATTTGCCACCGTTTTGCCCATTCACTTAATCTATCAATATCCCTCTGTAATTTTATGCTTTCATCTATACTGCTCACAAGGCCGCCCATCTTTGTGTCATCGCCAAATTTAGATATATGACTTTCTATGCCATCATCTAAGTCGTGGGGTCAAGGTAGAAGCGTTCACGTCGCGGCCCTGTTTCAACCAATTCTACCACCACCACGCACAGCATGCCTGAAGACGGAAGTAGTCGTCGATGTCAGAAACACGGGTCTTTTTCAAGACCGGCATTGACTGTTATATCTGCTAACGTTGAAGGGTTCTCTATAGCTAAACAAAACATCCTCGCTACATTATGCAATGAGTTGGAGTGTGATGTCCTCTGCCTGCAGGAGACACATAGAGGAAGTGAGAACAACCGTCCAAAAATACCAGGAATGGTCCTGGCTATTGAAAGACCTCATCGACAATATGGCAGTGCTGTATTTGTTAGAGCTGGTTCAGTTGTAGAAGCCACTTCTAAAACAGAGGAGGACAACATCGAAATTCTAACTGTAGAGCTGAGCAAAGTAGTAGTGACCTCAGTGTACAAGCCACCTGGCACAGATTTCAGCTTCTCTAACCCTGTACCCAACCTGCACAATAAACCACAGATCATCATTGGAGACTTTAATAGCCACAATACCCAATGGGGGTACAAGAAGACTAACAACGATGGAGAAGCAGTCGAAGAATGGATGGACGCTAACCAGCTTAGTCTCATCCACGATCCTAAATTGCCAGCCTCCTTCCACAGTGCCCGCTGGAAGTGTAGATATAATCCAGATCTTGCCATTGCCAGCAACGACATCGCTGGCCTCTGCAAGAAGCTTGTCACAGACCCAATACCACAGACACAACACCGTCCTATTGTCATCCAGGTAAATGCAGCAGTGTTACCAACTGTCGTACCATTCAAAAGGCGCTTCAACTTCAAGAAGGCCGATTGGAACAGTTTTACACGAGCACTTGACCGCAAGGTTAAACGCATTAAACTACTACCTGAGCACTACAACCTCTTTGCAAAAGCTGTCCAAAAAACAGCTAGAAGGAAGATCCCCCGAGGTTGCAGAGTACACTACATCCCTGGTCTCACCAAGGAGAATGCTGAACTCTCCTGGGAGTATGTCTCAATGTTTGAATCTGACCCCTTCTCAGAGGAAACAATATCTACCGGTGAGAGGGTGATGTTAAGTATCTCTCAAGAACGTCAAAACACCTGGAACACCTTGATAGAGACAACAGATCTTACAAAAAACAGCAAGAAGGCATGGTCTCTCATATGCAAACTTGGAGGTGATCCCAAGAAAGCTGCCCAACATCCAAATGTGTCTGCTAGCCAGGTTGCACACCAGTTGCTCCTAAATGGAAAAATCAACAAGAAACAACCAAGAGCACAACTAGATAGGAAGAAGTACAGCGATGATCCTGGATTCACTAGACCATTCACCATGGAAGAGCTGGAAACTGGTATATCTAGTCTAAAACACGGGAAAGCAATTGGTCTTGACAACATAGCAACGGAACAGATAAAGCATTTTGGACAGAAAGCAAAGAAATGGCTCCTACAATTGTTCAACCACTGTCTGGCAACACACAAGCTACCTAATATCTGGCAGAAGGCACATGTAATTGCACTATTAAAGCCTGGAAAAGATCCCTGAGATCCTAAGAGTTTTCAGCCAATTTCACTGCTTTGCCACACCTATAAGCTGTTTGAACGCCTGATACTCAATAGGATAGCACCAACTGTAGATGAGAAGATCATTCCAGAGCAAGCAGGTTTCCGCCCCGGCAAATCAACAACAAGCCAACTGCTCAACCTCACACAACACATCGAAGATGGTTTTGAGCAAGGGATGGTAACAGGTGCTGTTTTTGTAGACCTGTCAGCAGCATATGATACAGTGAACCATGGATGTCTCCTCTGCAAGATTTTAGAGATGACAAAAGAGATTCACTTAACAGAGCTGTTAGAAAGCATGCTTCAGAATCACCGGTTCTATGATGAACTAGGTGGGAAGCACAGCAGGTGGCGTATTCAGAAGAATGGTCTTCCTCAGGGAAGCGTGCTTGCACCGCTGCTGTACAACATCTACATGAATGACCAACCAAAAGACGATGTTACATGCCGTTTTATATATGCTGATGACACTGCCCAAAACACTGATTTTAACACCGTGGAGAAAACGCTTTCTGAGGCCTTGGAGGGACTAAAATCCTACTATGAAGAAAACTACCTTCGTGCAAACCCATCAAAGATGCAAGTTTGTGCATTCCACCTCAGAAACCGTGAAGCCAAACGCCAGCTGAAAGTAACCTGGTGTGGAGCAACACTGACGCATTGCGAGCACCCTATCTACTTAGGAGTCACCCTTGACCGATGCCTCACCTTCAAGAACCACATCGAGAAGACAAAGACAAAAGTGAGCGTACGAAACAACATCCTGAATAAGCTAACTAACACAAGATGGGGAACAAGCCCGAAAACATTGCGAACCAGTGCACTTGCTCTTTGCTATTCCACTGCCGAATACGCCTGCCCTGCATGGGAAAGGTCTACTCATGCCAAGAAGATGGATGCCGTTCTGAATGCAAGCTGCCGATTTATCACAGGTTGCTTAAAACCAACAAACACCAACAGCCTATATATCCTGGCGGGTATCGCTCCCCCTGATATAAGAAGAACGGTAGCCAGCAAGAAAGAACGACTCCGTCAAACATCAGATGAGAGACACCCACTGCATTGTTATACACTAACACCCAGCCGCCTAAAGTCAAGAAAGAGCTTCATGAACAGTGTTGTTCCATTACAATCAACCTCATCTGAAGCCCGCATCGCCTTGTGGAAAGACCGGCTCGCCAGTCTTGAACAACCCCCAGCGATGGAAATTTTACTTGGTGAAAGCCTTCCCCCAGGAGCTAATTGCAACTGGGCAACCTGGAAGTGTCTTAACAGACTTAGGACCGGTGTAGGTTGCTCAAAGGTGTCACTAAGCAAATGGGGATATTCAACCAGCCCGACAACTTGTGAATGTGGAACTGAGGCACAGACTATGCAACATCTCCTGCAATGTCCATCATTAGAGGAACCCTGCACTGTTGCAGATCTTGCCGAATTCAACAACAAGGCGCAAAAATGTGTACAGTTCTGGCTGGGCTATGTATAGACTGTCCATGGACACGATAAGAAGATAAGAAGAAGAAGTCATTAATAAATATTGTGAATAATTGCGGCCCCAACACAGATCCCTGCGGGACACCACTAGTCACATCCTGCCAATTTGAGTACCTGCCCATTATCCCTACTCTCTGTCTCCTGCCGCTCAGCCAATTTCCTAATCAGGTCAATAATTTGTCCTCAATTCTGTGGGCTTCTACCTTAGTTAACAGTTTCTTATGTGGGACTTTATCAAATGCCTTCTGGAAGTCCATATAAATAACATCCATAGACATTCCCCTGTCCACTACTTTAGTCACCTCTTCACAAAATGCAATCAGGTTTGTCAGGCATGTCCTGCCTTTCACAAATTCATGCTGGCTCAACTGAAAATTTGCGAGGTGTTCAGTCACCCTATCCTTAATTATAGACTCTAGCAATTTCCTGACAACAGATGTTAGACTAATTGGTCTATAATTCCCGGGTATCCTTCTCCAACCATTCTTAAAAACTGGAGTGACATGCTCAATTTTCCAATCTAAAGGGTCGGTTCCTGAATCGAGAGAACTTTGGAAGATTATAGTTAGGGCATCTGCAATGTGCTCACCCACTTCCTTTAAAAACTCTGGGATGGAAACCATCTGGCCCTGGGGATTTGTCACTCTTTAATGCCATTATTTTCTTCATTACTGTTATTTTACTTACATTAATTTCACTGAGTCCCTGTTCCGATTCAATATTAGTTTCTTTGGGATTTCCAGCATGCTGTCCTCTTCTTCTACTGTAAATACTGACGCAAAGTAATTATTCAATGTGTCCGCCATTTCCCCATTGTAATTGACAATATCACCACTTGCAGTTTTTAAGGAGCCAACATTGCTCCTGACCACTCTCTTTTTCTTGATGTGACGATAAAAATTATTTGCATTAATTTTGAAATCCCTTGCAAGTTTCTTTTCATACTCCCTTTTTGTAGCTCTTGCTGTATGTTTTGTGACCCTTTGCTGTTCTTTGTATCTTTCCCATTGGCCAGGATCTGTGCTATTTTTGTTTGCCCTTTCCTTTAGTTTGATTCTGTCCTTTACCTCTTTAGTTGTCCACGGCTGGGTTTTATTGGCAAGTAGAGCTCTTGCCCCTCAGGGGTATAAACTGGTTCTGTATCACGTTAAATTTCTTTTTTTAAACATCTCCCACTGATCTTCTGTCATATTACCCAGTGACAGATTTGCCCAGTTTACTGTGGACAGTCTCTGCCTCATCCCATTGAAAGTCGGCCTTACCTAAGTCTAGAATCTTGAATGATTGTTTGTGGAGCTATTTCCCAGTTGTTTGTAACCCAGAATCAGTGGGTTGAAATCTTGCTTTGTGATATTAGTAATGGACATGATAACAACAACAACTTGCATTTATATAGCACCTTCAACGTAGTAAAACATCCCAAATCGCTTCATAGCTTGACACGAAATTCCATTTTAACTGTTGTGATTTGACGATGTGTCGAATGAATGAGTCAGAGAGAAAGAACAAATCACCACAAGTTAAAGGTGACGACCTTGTCAGTGGTTTATATATTGATGGAGTGAGTTAAGTACAATGCCTGGATGAACCTCAGTGGTCTGGGGTGCAGGCTTCAAACCTGTAGCTGTCTAGCGACAGAGTGGCTCGATTCCACCTTCCAGGCGGTGTTCTTGACTCTCATCTTCAATACAGACTTTAAAAAAATATTTTTTCCATTTAGGCCGGAGTGTGACTGCTCACAATATATACCAACAACGGCTTGTGTTTATTGAGCCTTACAGACACAGAGGGAGGCCATTTGGCCCGTCGTGCCTCTTTGAAAGAGCTGTTCAATTTACTTCCACATCCCCAGCTTCTTCCCAATAACACTGCAAGTAAGTTCTCTTTCAAATAAATGTCCAATTGACTTTTGTAAGCTTGTGTAGGAACATAGGAACATAGGAACAGGAGCAGGCCATTCAGCCCCTTGAGCCTGTTTCGTCATTCAATGAAATCATGGCTGATCTGCGATTTAACTCCATATACCTGACCTTGGCCCATATCCCTTCATAGCTTTGGTTAACAAAAAGTTATCAATCTCCGATTTAAAATTAACAATTGATCTAGTATCAATTGCCATTTGTGGAAGAGAGTTCCAAACTTCTACCACCCTTTGTGTGTAGAAGTGTTTCCTAATTTCACTCCTGAAAGGTCTGGCTCTAATTTTTAGACTATGTCCCCTAGTCCTAGAATCCCCAACCAGCGGAAATAGTTTCTCTCTATCTACCCTATCTGTTCCCCTTAATATCCTGAAAACTTCAGTCAGATCACCTCTTAACCTTCTAAATTCAAGGGAATACAACCTTAATTTATGTAAACTTTCCTCATAACATAACCCTTGAAGTCCGGGTATCATTCTGGGAAACCTACACTGCACTCCCTCCAAGGCCAATATATCCTTCCTGAGGTGCGGTGCCCAGAACTGCTCCCAGTACTCCAGGTGTGGTCTAACCAGGGTTTTGGGATTTCCAGCATGCTGTCCTCTTCTTCTACTGTAAATACTGACGCAAAGTAATTATTCAATGTGTCCGCCATTTCCCCATTGTAACTGACAATATCACCACTTGCGGTTTTTAAGGAGCCAACATTGCTCCTGACCACTCTCTTTTTCTTGATGTGACGATAAAAATTATTTGTATTAATTTTGAAATCCCTTGCAAGTTTCTTTTCATACTCCCTTTTTGTAGCTCTTGCTGTATGTTTTGTAACCCTTTGCTGTTCTTTGTATCTTTCCCATTCGCCAGGATCTGTGCTATTTTTGTATGCCCTTTCCTTTAGTTTTGTGCTGTCTCTTACCTCTTTAGTTGCCCACGGCTGTTTTTTTTGGCAAGTGTGGTAAACCACTGTTTGTATTCCACTGTGTACATGCCTGGACATGCCTCGGCTGACTCCTCCCACAAGTCCTAGTATAAAGGTGACTGCTCCCCAGCCCTTTGTATGTCTGGACCGGTCGACCACTCGAGGCAGACCTTCATTCTTTTGTTAATAAAAGCCTTTAGTTACTCTCTTAACTCTCAGTCTTTTATGAGTAATTGATAGCGCATCAATTTTATTAACAAAATTTTTATAATGGAGAAGATCCTCACACCAGCATGCCTGGACTTAGATCATCGGGAGGCGGACTCATCCACCAAGTTTACTCACTGGCTTAAGTGTTTCGAAAAATTCCTGACCGCCTCCGCAGCAATCAAATCGGACGAGGACAAACTGGATGTCCTGACCTCCAAAGTGAACCACCGAGTGTACTCGGTCATCCAAGACGCGACCTCGTACGCGGACGCTATCAAGCTCCTCAAGGACCAGTACACGCACCCAGTGAACGAAGTGTACGCCAGGCACCTTCTGGGGAGTCGTAAACAACAACCTGGGGAATCGACCTTGGAATACCTTCAGGCACTGTCTGTGCTTGGCCGGGCCTGTGGTTGTAAGGATGTAAAGGCCGCCGTGTACACAGAGGAACTTATCCGGGACGCTTTTGTAGCGGGCCACAGATCCAATTACACCCGACAGCGACTGTTGGAGCAGAGTGACCTCGACCTCAACAAGGCCTCTGAACTCGCACTATCATTGGATGCAGCCTACCGGGGCATGGATGCCTACTCCTCTGCACCGTGGACGCCGCGGGGAATGACAGCCTGGGACACGGTAGGACCGCCTCATAGCGCCGTGCCACCCCAGCCACACCCCAGCAACGGCCCAACTACCGCAGCAGTGTCCCAAGGCCAGACAGCAGTGCCCCAAGGCCAGAAATGCTACTTCTGTGGCCAGGCAAAACACCCCAGAGCGCGCTGCCCGGCGAAAAACGCGATCTGCTCGGGCTGCGGGAAGAAGGGACACTACGCTAACGTCTGCAGGGCCAAAGCCACCCCGAACCCTAGCAGCGCCGCGTGTGGGCCATGCGGGCCGCCATCTTGGGCCTCCCCGGCCATGTGCGAACCACCGGTACAGCAGCCATTTTGGACGCCTCCAGCCACATGGGGATCATGGACGCCGCCATCTTGGACGACAGCCGGAACGCAGCAGGCCCCCAACACCGCCTCATCTGATACCCGCAGCGACACACCGACCCCTACGCTGGCATCCGTTACACTGGACCAAGCGAGACTGCACCAGCTGGCCAGTTCCACAATGGACATTAAGGTAAATGGCCACGATACAATCTGCCTTTTTGACTCTGGGAGCACGGAGAGCTTCATCCAGCCCGACACGGTGCGGCGTTGCTCTCTCCCAGTCCTGCCTGCGCACCAGCGGATTTCTATGGCTTCCGAGTCCCAGTCGGCGGACATCGGCGGCTACTGCGTAGTGACACTCGTAGTAGACGGGACCGTGTACGATCATTTTAAACTTCTGGTCCTGCCCGACCTCTGCGCTGCCGTCCTGCTGGGGTTAGATTTTCAGTGCCACCTTAAAAGTGTTACGATGGCGTACGGTGGACCCCTACCCCCACTCACAGTCCGCAGCCAGCAGCTCCCAAATTGCCCGCCGCGCACCAGGTGCAACCTCTCCACACTCAGAGTCACCCCCCCCCCACTGTTTGCTAACCTCACCCCCGACTGTAAGCCCATCGCCACAAAGAGCAGGCGATACAGTGCCGGGGACAGGGTTTTCATTAAAACCGAAGTGGAGCGGCTCCTGAAGGAAGGGATTATTGAGGGCAGCACCAGCCCCTGGCGAGCCCAGGTTGTGGTCGTTAAGACCGGCGAGAAGCAGCGCCTGGTCATCGACTACAGCCAGACAATAAATCGCTACACCCTGCTGGACGCCTACCCACTCCCCCGCATAGCTGATATGGTCAACCAGATCGCGCAGTACCGCGTCTTCTCGACCATTGACCTGAAATCAGCGTACCACCAGCTCCCTATCCGCCCTGAGGACCGCCAGTATACTGCCTTTGAGGCAAACGGCCGCCTCTACCACTTCCTTAGGGTTCCCTTTGGCGTCACCAACGGGGTCTCCGTCTTCCAAAGGGAGATGGACCGGATGGTAGATCAAAATGCGTTGCAGGCCACTTTCCCATATCTGGACAATGTGACCATCTGCGGCCGTGACTTGCAGGACCATGACGCAAACCTCGAAAAATTCCTCCGCACCGCCCAACTCCTGAACCTGACATATAACAAGGAGAAGTGCATATTCCGCACAAACCGCCTCGCCATCCTTGGCTGTGTTGTGGAACACGGAGTCATCGGCCCCGACCCCGACCGGATGCATCCCCTTATGGAACTCCCACTGCCCCACTGCCTCAAGGCCCTGAAGAGGTGCCTAGGGTTTTTCTCCTATTATGCCCAGTGGGTCCCCTACTATGCGGACAAGGCCCATCCGCTGATCAAGTCCACCTCTTTTCCCTTGACGGCAGAGGCCCGCTTAGCCTTCCACCGTATCAAGGAAGACATTGCCAAAGCCACCATGCACGCAGTGGACGAATCCATCCCCTTCCAGGTGGAAAGCGACGCGTCCGACTTTGCCCTGGCCGCTACCCTCAATCAGGCGGGGAGACCCGTGGCCTTCTTTTCACGAACCCTCCAAGGCCCGGAGACCAGACACTCCGCTGTTGAGAAGGAGGCCCAGGCGATTGTGGAGGCTGTGCGTCATTGGAGGCACTACCTGGCCGGAAAACGCTTTACCCTGCTCACTGACCAACGTTCAGTTGCTTTCATGTTTAACAACAAGCAGAGGGGCAAAATCAAAAATGACAAGATCTTGAGGTGGAGAATCGAACTTTCCACCTACAATTACGAGATCTTGTACCGGCCCGGGAAGCTCAATGAACCCCCGGATGCGCTATCGCGTGGCACCTGCGCCAGCGCGCAGATCGATAGGCTGCGGGCCCTCCACAATGACCTCTGCCACCCGGGGGTCACCAGGTTCTTCCACTTCATCAAGGCCCGCAACCTGCCTTACTCTATTGAGGAGGTCAGGACCATGACCAGGAACTGCCAAGTCTGCGCTGAGTGCAAACCGCACTTTTATAGACCAGACAGGGCCCACCTGATAAAAGCCACTCGCCCCTTCGAGCGCCTGAGCGTTGATTTTAAAGGGCCTCTCCCCTCCTCCGACCGCAATGTGTACTTCCTCAATATTATTGATGAGTACTCCCGTTTCCCGTTCGCCATCCCCTGCCCGGACATGACCAGTGCCACGGTCATTAAATGTCTGAACGACCTCTTCACCCTGTTCGGTTTCCCCAGCTATATCCATAGCGACCGGGGCTCATCGTTTATGAGCGACGAACTCCGTCAGTACCTGCTAACTAGGGGTATTGCCACAAGCAGGACCACCAGTTACAACCCCCGGGGGAACGGACAGGTGGAAAGAGAAAATGCGACAGTTTGGAAGGCCGCCCTGCTAGCCTTAAAGTCTAGGGGCCTTCCAACCTCCCGCTGGCAGGATGTGCTCCCCGATGCGCTCCACTCTATTCGGTCACTGCTCTGCACTGCCACTAACGCCACCCCTCATGAGAAAATGTTTGTCTTCCCAAGGAAGTCCACATCGGGGACATCGCTACCGCCATGGCTGACGTCCCCAGGGCCGGTCCTACTGAGAAGGCACGTGAGGACCCATAAAACGGACCCCCTGGTCGAGAGGGTCGACCTCCTCCACGCCAACCCCCAGTATGCTTACATTGCATACCCGGACGGGCGGGAGGACACAGTCTCCATAAGAGACCTTGCACCCTCGGGGGCCGCAGTAACCCACTACTCACTACCACACCCCGCCACGATCCGATATCCAGCCCCAGCAGACGGCAGGCCTGGGCCCCGCGACCCGCTCGACATCTACGAGGACGACACGCCTGTGCCACAGCCCACGCAGGACTCGACGCCGGAAGCTCCACTACCCCTGCCGTCGCCACGCCGATCACAGCGGCAGACAAGACCTCCGGAGAGACTCCAATACACTAACTTTTAATACACTTCACCCCGCCGGACTCAATTTTAAACAAGGGGTGAATGTGGTAAACCACTGTTTGTATTCCACTGTGTACATGCCTGGACATGCCTCGGCTGACTCCTCCCACAAGTCCTAGTATAAAGGTGACTGCTCCCCAGCCCTTTGTATTTCTGGACCGGTCGACCACTCGAGGCAGACCTTCATTCTTTTGTTAATAAAAGCCTTTAGTTACTCTCTTAACTCTCAGTCTTTTATGAGTAATTGATAGCGCATCAGCAAGTAGAGCTCTTGCCCCTCAGGGGTATAAACTAGTTCTGTGGCATGTTAAATTTCTTTTTTTAAACATCTTCCACTGATCTTCTGTCATATTACCCAGTGACAGATTTGCCCAGTTTACTGTGGACAGTCTCTACCTCATCCCATTGAAAGCCGGCCTTACCTATGTCTAGAATCTTGTATGATTGTTTGTGGAGCTATTTCCCAGTTGTTTGTAACCCAGAATCAGTGGGTTGAAATCTTGCTTTGTGATATTAGTAATGGACATGATAACAACAACAACTTGCATTTATATAGCGCCTTCAACGTAGTAAAACATCCCAAATCGCTTCATAGCTTGACACGAAATTCCATTTTAACTGTTGTGATTTGACGATGTGTCGAATGAATGAGTCAGAGAGAAAAAACAAATCACCACAGGTTAAATGTGATGACCTTGTCAGTGGTTTATATATTGATGGAGTGAGTTAAGTACAATGTCTGGATGAACCTCAGTGGTCTGGGGTGCAGGCTTCAAACCTGTAGCTGTCTAGCGACAGAGTGGCTCGATTCCACCTTCCAGGCGGTGTTCTTGACTCTCATCTTCAATACAGACTTTATAAAAATATTCTTTGCATTTAGGCCGGAGTGTGACTGCTCACAATATATACCAACAGCGGCTTGTGTTTATTGAGCCTTACAGACACAGAGGGAGGCCATTTGGCCCGTCGCGCCTCTTTGAAAGAGCTGTTCAATTTACTTCCACATCCCCAACTTCTTCCCAATAACACTGCAAGTAAGTTCTCTTTCAAATAAATGTCCAATTGATTTTGTAAGTTTGTGTAGGAGCAGAGGAACATAGGAACAGGAGCAGGCCGTTCAGCCCCTTGAGCCTGTTTCGTCATTCAATGAAATCATGGCTGATCTGCGATTTAACTCCATATACCCGACCTTGGCCCATATCCCTTAATAGCTTTGGTTAACAAAAAGTTATCAATCTCCGATTTAAAATTAACAATTGATCTAGTATAAATTGCCATTTGTGGAAGAGAGTTCCAAACTTCTACCACCCTTTGTGTGTAGAAGTGCTTCCTAATTTCACTCCTGAAAGGTCTGGCTCTAATTTTTAGACTATGCCCCCTAGTCCTAGAATCCCCAACCAGCGGAAATAGTTTCTCTCTATCTACCCTATCTGTTCCCATTAATATCCTGAAAACTTCAGTCAGATCACCTCTTAACCTTCTAAATTCAAGGGAATACAACCTTAATTTATGTGAACTTTCCTCATAACCCTTGAAGTCCGGGTATCATTCTGGGAAACCTACACTGCACTCCCTCCAAGGCCAATATATCCTTCCTGAGGTGCGGTGCCCAGAACTGCTCCCAGTACTCCAGGTGTGGTCTAACCAGGGTTTTGGGATTTCCAGCATGCTGTCCTCTTCTTCTACTGTAAATACTGACGCAAAGTAATTATTCAATGTGTCCGCCATTTCCCCATTGTAATTGACAATATCACCACTTGCGGTTTTTAAGGAGCCAACATTGCTCCTGACCACTCTCTTTTTCTTGATGTGACGATAAAAATTATTTGTATTAATTTTGAAATCCCTTGCAAGTTTCTTTTCATACTCCCTTTTTGTAGCTCTTGCTGTATGTTTTGTAACCCTTTGCTGTTCTTTGTATCTTTCCCATTCGCCAGGATCTGTGCTATTTTTGTATGCCCTTTCCTTTAGTTTTGTGCTGTCCCTTACCTCTTTAGTTGCCCACGGCTGTTTTTTTTGGCAAGTGTGGTAAACCACTGTTTGTATTCCACTGTGTACATGCCTGGACATGCCTCGGCTGACTCCTCCCACAAGTCCTAGTATAAAGGTGACTGCTCCCCAGCCCTTTGTATGTCTGGACCGGTCGACCACTCGAGGCAGACCTTCATTCTTTTGTTAATAAAAGCCTTTAGTTACTCTCTTAACTCTCAGTCTTTTATGAGTAATTGATAGCGCATCAATTTTATTAACAAAATTTTTATAATGGAGAAGATCCTCACACCAGCATGCCTGGACTTAGATCATCGGGAGGCGGACTCATCCACCAAGTTTACTCACTGGCTTAAGTGTTTCGAAAAATTCCTGACCGCCTCCGCAGCAATCAAATCGGACGAGGACAAACTGGATGTCCTGACCTCCAAAGTGAACCACCGAGTGTACTCGGTCATCCAAGACGCGACCTCGTACGCGGACGCTATCAAGCTCCTCAAGGACCAGTACACGCGCCCAGTGAACGAAGTGTACGCCAGGCACCTTCTGGGGAGTCGTAAACAACAACCTGGGGAATTGACCTTGGAATACCTTCAGGCACTGTCTGTGCTTGGCCGGGCCTGTGGTTGTAAGGATGTAAAGGCCGCCGTGTACACAGAGGAACTTATCCGGGACGCTTTTGTAGCGGGCCACAGATCCAATTACACCTGACAGCGACTGTTGGAGCAGAGTGACCTCGACCTCAACAAGGCCTCTGAACTCGCACTATCATTGGATGCAGCCTACCGGGGCATGGATGCCTACTCCTCTGCACCGTGGACGCCGCGGGGAATGACAGCCTGGGACACGGTAGGACCGCCTCATAGCGCCGTGCCACCCCAGCCACACCCCAGCAACGGCCCAACTACCGCAGCAGTGTCCCAAGGCCAGACAGCAGTGCCCCAAGGCCAGAAATGCTACTTCTGTGGCCAGGCAAAACACCCCAGAGCGCGCTGCCCGGCGAAAAACGCGATCTGCTCGGGCTGCGGGAAGAAGGGACACTACGCTAACGTCTGCAGGGCCAAAGCCACCCCGAACCCCAGCAGCGCCGCGTGTGGGCCATGCGGGCCGCCATCTTGGGCCTCCCCGGCCATGTGCGAACCACCGGTACAGCAGCCATTTTGGACGCCTCCAGCCACATGGGGATCATGGACGCCGCCATCTTGGACGACAGCCGGAACGCAGCAGGCCCCCAACACCGCCTCATCTGATACCCGCAGCGACACACCGACCCCTACGCTGGCATCCGTTACACTGGACCAAGCGAGACCGCACCAGCTGGCCAGTTCCACAATGGACATTAAGGTAAATGGCCACGATACAATCTGCCTTTTTGACTCTGGGAGCACGGAGAGCTTCATCCAGCCCGACACGGTGCGGCGTTGCTCTCTCCCAGTCCTGCCTGCGCACCAGCGGATTTCTATGGCTTCCGAGTCCCAGTCGGCGGACATCGGCGGCTACTGCGTAGTGACACTCGTAGTAGACGGGACCGTGTACGATCATTTTAAACTTCTGGTCCTGCCCGACCTCTGCGCTGCCGTCCTGCTGGTGTTAGATTTTCAGTGCCACCTTAAAAGTGTTACGATGGCGTACGGTGGACCCCTACCCCCACTCACAGTCCGCAGCCAGCAGCTCCCAAATTGCCCGCCGCGCACCAGGTGCAACCTCTCCACACTCAGAGTCACCCCCCCCCCACTGTTTGCTAACCTCACCCCCGACTGTAAGCCCATCGCCACAAAGAGCAGGCGATACAGTGCCGGGGACAGGGTTTTCATTAAAACCGAAGTGGAGCGGCTCCTGAAGGAAGGGATTATTGAGGGCAGCACCAGCCCCTGGCGAGCCCAGGTTGTGGTCGTTAAGACCGGCGAGAAGCAGCGCCTGGTCATCGACTACAGCCAGACAATAAATCGCTACACCCTGCTGGACGCCTACCCACTCCCCCGCATAGCTGATATGGTCAACCAGATCGCGCAGTACCGCGTCTTCTCGACCATTGACCTGAAATCAGCGTACCACCAGCTCCCTATCCGCCCTGAGGACCGCCAGTATACTGCCTTTGAGGCAAACGGCTGCCTCTACCACTTCCTTAGGGTTCCCTTTGGCGTCACCAACGGGGTCTCCGTCTTCCAAAGGGAGATGGACCGGATGGTAGATCAAAATGCGTTGCAGGCCACTTTCCCATATCTGGACAATGTGACCATCTGCGGCCGTGACTTGCAGGACCATGACGCAAACCTCGAAAAATTCCTCCGCACCGCCCAACTCCTGAACCTGACATATAACAAGGAGAAGTGCATATTCCGCACAAACCGCCTCGCCATCCTTGGCTGTGTTGTGGAACACGGAGTCATCGGCCCCGACCCCGACCGGATGCGTCCCCTTATGGAACTCCCACTGCCCCACTGCCTCAAGGCCCTGAAGAGGTGCCTAGGGTTTTTCTCCTATTATGCCCAGTGGGTCCCCTACTATGCGGACAAGGCCCATCCGCTGATCAAGTCCACCTCTTTTCCCTTGACGGCAGAGGCCCGCTTAGCCTTCCACCGTATCAAGGAAGACATTGCCAAAGCCACCATGCACGCAGTGGACGAATCCATCCCCTTCCAGGTGGAAAGCGACGCGTCCGACTTTGCCCTGGCCGCTACCCTCAATCAGGCGGGGAGACCCGTGGCCTTCTTTTCACGAACCCTCCAAGGCCCGGAGACCAGACACTCCGCTGTTGAGAAGGAGGCCCAGGCGATTGTGGAGGCTGTGCGTCATTGGAGGCACTACCTGGCCGGAAAACGATTTACCCTGCTCACTGACCAACGTTCAGTTGCTTTCATGTTTAACAACAAGCAGAGGGGCAAAATCAAAAATGACAAGATCTTGAGGTGGAGAATCGAACTTTCCACCTATAATTACGAGATCTTGTACCGGCCCGGGAAGCTCAATGAACCCCCGGATGCGCTATCGCGTGGCACCTGCGCCAGCGCGCAGATCGATAGGCTGCGGGCCCTCCACAATGACCTCTGCCACCCGGGGGTCACCAGGTTCTTCCACTTCATCAAGGCCCGCAACCTGCCTTACTCTATTGAGGAGGTCAGGACCATGACCAGGAACTGCCAAGTCTGCGCTGAGTGCAAACCGCACTTTTATAGACCAGACAGGGCCCACCTGATAAAAGCCACTCGCCCCTTCGAGCGCCTGAGCGTTGATTTTAAAGGGCCTCTCCCCTCCTCCGACCGCAATGTGTACTTCCTCAATATTATTGATGAGTACTCCCGTTTCCCGTTCGCCATCCCCTGCCCGGACATGACCAGTGCCACGGTCATTAAATGTCTGAACGACCTCTTCACCCTGTTCGGTTTCCCCAGCTATATCCATAGCGACCGGGGCTCATCGTTTATGAGCGACGAACTCCGTCAGTACCTGCTAACTAGGGGTATTGCCACAAGCAGGACCACCAGTTACAACCCCCGGGGGAACGGACAGGTGGAAAGAGAAAATGCGACAGTTTGGAAGGCCGCCCTGCTAGCCTTAAAGCCTAGGGGCCTTCCAACCTCCCGCTGGCAGGATGTGCTCCCCGATGCGCTCCACTCTATTCGGTCACTGCTCTGCACTGCCACTAACGCCACCCCTCATGAGAAAATGTTTGTCTTCCCAAGGAAGTCCACATCGGGGACATCGCTACCGCCATGGCTGACGTCCCCAGGGCCGGTCCTACTGAGAAGGCACGTGAGGACCCATAAAACGGACCCCCTGGTCGAGAGGGTCGACCTCCTCCACGCCAACCCCCAGTATGCTTACATTGCATACCCGGACGGGCGGGAGGACACAGTCTCCATAAGAGACCTTGCACCCTCGGGGGCCGCAGTAACCCACTACTCACTACCACACCCCGCCACGATCCGATATCCAGCCCCAGCAGACGGCAGGCCTGGGCCCCGCGACCCGCTCGACATCTACGAGGACGACACGCCTGTGCCACAGCCCACGCAGGACTCGACGCCGGAAGCTCCACTACCCCTGCCGTCGCCACGCCGATCACAGCGGCAGACAAGACCTCCGGAGAGACTCCAATACACTAACTTTTAATACACTTCACCCCGCCGGACTCAATTTTAAACAAGGGGTGAATGTGGTAAACCACTGTTTGTATTCCACTGTGTACATGCCTGGACATGCCTCGGCTGACTCCTCCCACAAGTCCTAGTATAAAGGTGACTGCTCCCCAGCCCTTTGTATTTCTGGACCGGTCGACCACTCGAGGCAGACCTTCATTCTTTTGTTAATAAAAGCCTTTAGTTACTCTCTTAACTCTCAGTCTTTTATGAGTAATTGATGGCGCATCAGCAAGTAGAGCTCTTGCCCCTCAGGGGTATAAACTAGTTCTGTGGCATGTTAAATTTCTTTTTTTAAACATCTTCCACTGATCTTCTGTCATATTACCCAGTGAGAGATTTGCCCAGTTTACTGTGGACAGTCTCTACCTCATCCCATTGAAAGCCGGCCTTACCTATGTCTAGAATCTTGTATGATTGTTTGTGGAGCTATTTCCCAGTTGTTTGTAACCCAGAATCAGTGGGTTGAAATCTTGCTTTGTGATGTTAGTAATGGACATGATAACAACAACAACTTGCATTTATATAGCGCCTTCAACGTAGTAAAACATCCCAAATCGCTTCATAGCTTGACACGAAATTCCATTTTAACTGTTGTGATTTGACGATGTGTCGAATGAATGAGTCAGAGAGAAAAAACAAATCACCACAGGTTAAATGTGATGACCTTGTCAGTGGTTTATATATTGATGGAGTGAGTTAAGTACAATGTCTGGATGAACCTCAGTGGTCTGGGGTGCAGGCTTCAAACCTGTAGCTGTCTAGCGACAGAGTGGCTCGATTCCACCTTCCAGGCGGTGTTCTTGACTCTCATCTTCAATACAGACTTTATAAAAATATTCTTTGCATTTAGGCCGGAGTGTGACTGCTCACAATATATACCAACAGCGGCTTGTGTTTATTGAGCCTTACAGACACAGAGGGAGGCCATTTGGCCCGTCGCGCCTCTTTGAAAGAGCTGTTCAATTTACTTCCACATCCCCAACTTCTTCCCAATAACACTGCAAGTAAGTTCTCTTTCAAATAAATGTCCAATTGATTTTGTAAGCTTGTGTAGGAGCAGAGGAACATAGGAACAGGAGCAGGCCGTTCAGCCCCTTGAGCCTGTTTCGTCATTCAATGAAATCATGGCTGATCTGCGATTTAACTCCATATACCCGACCTTGGCCCATATCCCTTAATAGCTTTGGTTAACAAAAAGTTATCAATCTCCGATTTAAAATTAACAATTGATCTAGTATCAATTGCCATTTGTGGAAGAGAGTTCCAAACTTCTACCACCCTTTGTGTGTAGAAGTGCTTCCTAATTTCACTCCTGAAAGGTCTGGCTCTAATTTTTAGACTATGCCCCCTAGTCCTAGAATCCCCAACCAGCGGAAATAGTTTCTCTCTATCTACCCTATCTGTTCCCATTAATATCCTGAAAACTTCAGTCAGATCACCTCTTAACCTTCTAAATTCAAGGGAATACAACCTTAATTTATGTAAACTTTCCTCATAACATAACCCTTGAAGTCCGGGTATCATTCTGGGAAACCTACACTGCACTCCCTCCAAGGCCAATATATCCTTCCTGAGGTGCGGTGCCCAGAACTGCTCCCAGTACTCCAGGTGTGGTCTAACCAGGGTTTTGGGATTTCCAGCATGCTGTCCTCTTCTTCTACTGTAAATACTGACAGAAAGTAATTATTCAATGTGTCCGCCATTTCCCCATTGTAATTGACAATATCACCACTTGCGGTTTTTAAGGAGCCAACATTGCTCCTGACCACTCTCTTTTTCTTGATGTGACGATAAAAATTATTTGTATTAATTTTGAAATCCCTTGCAAGTTTCTTTTCATACTCCCTTTTTGTAGCTCTTGCTGTATGTTTTGTAACCCTTTGCTGTTCTTTGTATCTTTCCCATTCGCCAGGATCTGTGCTATTTTTGTATGCCCTTTCCTTTAGTTTTGTGCTGTCCCTTACCTCTTTAGTTGCCCACGGCTGTTTTTTTTGGCAAGTGTGGTAAACCACTGTTTGTATTCCACTGTGTACATGCCTGGACATGCCTCGGCTGACTCCTCCCACAAGTCCTAGTATAAAGGTGACTGCTCCCCAGCCCTTTGTATGTCTGGACCGGTCGACCACTCGAGGCAGACCTTCATTCTTTTGTTAATAAAAGCCTTTAGTTACTCTCTTAACTCTCAGTCTTTTATGAGTAATTGATAGCGCATCAATTTTATTAACAACATTTTTATAATGGAGAAGATCCTCACACCAGCATGCCTGGACTTAGATCATCGGGAGGCGGACTCATCCACCAAGTTTACTCACTGGCTTAAGTGTTTCGAAAAATTCCTGACCGCCTCCGCAGCAATCAAATCGGACAAGGACAAACTGGATGTCCTGACCTCCAAAGTGAACCACCGAGTGTACTCGGTCATCCAAGACGCGACCTCGTACGCGGACGCTATCAAGCTCCTCAAGGACCAGTACACGCGCCCAGTGAACGAAGTGTACGCCAGGCACCTTCTGGGGAGTCGTAAACAACAACCTGGGGAATCGACCTTGGAATACCTTCAGGCACTGTCTGTGCTTGGCCGGGCCTGTGGTTGTAAGGATGTAAAGGCCGCCGTGTACACAGAGGAACTTATCCGGGACGCTTTTGTAGCGGGCCACAGATCCAATTACACCCGACAGCGACTGTTGGAGCAGAGTGACCTCGACCTCAACAAGGCCTCTGAACTCGCACTATCATTGGATGCAGCCTACCGGGGCATGGATGCCTACTCCTCTGCACCGTGGACGCCGCGGGGAATGACAGCCTGGGACACGGTAGGACCGCCTCATAGCGCCGTGCCACCCCAGCCACACCCCAGCAACGGCCCAACTACCGCAGCAGTGTCCCAAGGCCAGACAGCAGTGCCCCAAGGCCAGAAATGCTACTTCTGTGGCCAGGCAAAACACCCCAGAGCGCGCTGCCCGGCGAAAAACGCGATCTGCTCGGGCTGCGGGAAGAAGGGACACTACGCTAATGTCTGCAGGGCCAAAGCCACCCCGAACCCCAGCAGCGCCGCGTGTGGGCCATGCGGGCCGCCATCTTGGGCCTCCCCGGCCATGTGCGAACCACCGGTACAGCAGCCATTTTGGACGCCTCCAGCCACATGGGGATCATGGACGCCGCCATCTTGGACGACAGCCGGAACGCAGCAGGCCCCCAACACCGCCTCATCTGATACCCGCAGCGACACACCGACCCCTACGCTGGCATCCGTTACACTGGACCAAGCGAGACCGCACCAGCTGGCCAGTTCCACAATGGACATTAAGGTAAATGGCCACGATACAATCTGCCTTTTTGACTCTGGGAGCACGGAGAGCTTCATCCACCCCGACACGGTGCGGCGTTGCTCTCTCCCAGTCCTGCCTGCGCACCAGCGGATTTCTATGGCTTCCGAGTCCCAGTCGGCGGACATCGGCGGCTACTGCGTAGTGACACTCGTAGTAGACGGGACCGTGTACGATCATTTTAAACTTCTGGTCCTGCCCGACCTCTGCGCTGCCGTCCTGCTGGGGTTAGATTTTCAGTGCCACCTTAAAAGTGTTACGATGGCGTACGGTGGACCCCTACCCCCACTCACAGTCCGCAGCCAGCAGCTCCCAAATTGCCCGCCGCGCGCCAGGTGCAACCTCTCCACACTCAGAGTCACCCCCCCCCCCACTGTTTGCTAACCTCACCCCCGACTGTAAGCCCATCGCCACAAAGAGCAGGCGATACAGTGCCGGGGACAGGGTTTTCATTAAAACCGAAGTGGAGCGGCTCCTGAAGGAAGGGATTATTGAGGGCAGCACCAGCCCCTGGCGAGCCCAGGTTGTGGTCGTTAAGACCGGCGAGAAGCAGCGCCTGGTCATCGACTACAGCCAGACAATAAATCGCTACACCCTGCTGGACGCCTACCCACTCCCCCGCATAGCTGATATGGTCAACCAGATCGCGCAGTACCGCGTCTTCTCGACCATTGACCTGAAATCAGCGTACCACCAGCTCCCTATCCGCCCTGAGGACCGCCAGTATACTGCCTTTGAGGCAAACGGCCGCCTCTACCACTTCCTTAGGGTTCCCTTTGGCGTCACCAACGGGGTCTCCGTCTTCCAAAGGGAGATGGACCGGATGGTAGATCAAAATGCGTTGCAGGCCACTTTCCCATATCTGGACAATGTGACCATCTGCGGCCGTGACTTGCAGGACCATGACGCAAACCTCGAAAAATTCCTCCGCACCGCCCAACTCCTGAACCTGACATATAACAAGGAGAAGTGCATATTCCGCACAAACCGCCTCGCCATCCTTGGCTGTGTTGTGGAACACGGAGTCATCGGCCCCGACCCCGACCGGATGCGTCCCCTTATGGAACTCCCACTGCCCCACTGCCTCAAGGCCCTGAAGAGGTGCCTAGGGTTTTTCTCCTATTATGCCCAGTGGGTCCCCTACTATGCGGACAAGGCCCATCCGCTGATCAAGTCCACCTCTTTTCCCTTGACGGCAGAGGCCCGCTTAGCCTTCCACCGTATCAAGGAAGACATTGCCAAAGCCACCATGCACGCAGTGGACGAATCCATCCCCTTCCAGGTGGAAAGCGACGCGTCCGACTTTGCCCTGGCCGCTACCCTCAATCAGGCGGGGAGACCCGTGGCCTTCTTTTCACGAACCCTCCAAGGCCCGGAGACCAGACACTCCGCTGTTGAGAAGGAGGCCCAGGCGATTGTGGAGGCTGTGCGTCATTGGAGGCACTACCTGGCCGGAAAACGATTTACCCTGCTCACTGACCAACGTTCAGTTGCTTTCATGTTTAACAACAAGCAGAGGGGCAAAATCAAAAATGACAAGATCTTGAGGTGGAGAATCGAACTTTCCACCTATAATTACGAGATCTTGTACCGGCCCGGGAAGCTCAATGAACCCCCGGATGCGCTATCGCGTGGCACCTGCGCCAGCGCGCAGATCGATAGGCTGCGGGCCCTCCACAATGACCTCTGCCACCCGGGGGTCACCAGGTTCTTCCACTTCATCAAGGCCCGCAACCTGCCTTACTCTATTGAGGAGGTCAGGACCATGACCAGGAACTGCCAAGTCTGCGCTGAGTGCAAACCGCACTTTTATAGACCAGACAGGGCCCACCTGATAAAAGCCACTCGCCCCTTCGAGCGCCTGAGCGTTGATTTTAAAGGGCCTCTCCCCTCCTCCGACCGCAATGTGTACTTCCTCAATATTATTGATGAGTACTCCCGTTTCCCGTTCGCCATCCCCTGCCCGGACATGACCAGTGCCACGGTCATTAAATGTCTGAACGACCTCTTCACCCTGTTCGGTTTCCCCAGCTATATCCATAGCGACCGGGGCTCATCGTTTATGAGCGACGAACTCCGTCAGTACCTGCTAACTAGGGGTATTGCCACAAGCAGGACCACCAGTTACAACCCCCGGGGGAACGGACAGGTGGAAAGAGAAAATGCGACAGTTTGGAAGGCTGCCCTGCTAGCCTTAAAGTCTAGGGGCCTTCCAACCTCCCGCTGGCAGGATGTGCTCCCCGATGCGCTCCACTCTATTCGGTCACTGCTCTGCACTGCCACTAACGCCACCCCTCATGAGAAAATGTTTGTCTTCCCAAGGAAGTCCACATCGGGGACATCGCTACCCGCCATGGCTGACGTCCCCAGGGCCGGTCCTACTGAGAAGGCACGTGAGGACCCATAAAACGGACCCCCTGGTCGAGAGGGTCGACCTCCTCCACGCCAACCCCCAGTATGCTTACATTGCATACCCGGACGGGCGGGAGGACACAGTCTCCATAAGAGACCTTGCACCCTCGGGGGCCGCAGTAACCCACTACTCACTACCACACCCCGCCACGATCCGATATCCAGCCCCAGCAGACGGCAGGCCTGGGCCCCGCGACCCGCTCGACATCTACGAGGACGACACGCCTGTGCCACAGCCCACGCAGGACTCGACGCCGGAAGCTCCACTACCCCTGCCGTCGCCACGCCGATCACAGCGGCAGACAAGACCTCCGGAGAGACTCCAATACACTAACTTTTAATACACTTCACCCCGCCGGACTCAATTTTAAACAAGGGGTGAATGTGGTAAACCACTGTTTGTATTCCACTGTGTACATGCCTGGACATGCCTCGGCTGACTCCTCCCACAAGTCCTAGTATGAAGGTGACTGCTCCCCAGCCCTTTGTATTTCTGGACCGGTCGACCACTCGAGGCAGACCTTCATTCTTTTGTTAATAAAAGCCTTTAGTTACTCTCTTAACTCTCAGTCTTTTATGAGTAATTGATAGCGCATCAGCAAGTAGAGCTCTTGCCCCTCAGGGGTATAAACTAGTTCTGTGGCATGTTAAATTTCTTTTTTTAAACATCTTCCACTGATCTTCTGTCATATTACCCAGTGACAGATTTGCCCAGTTTACTGTGGACAGTCTCTGCCTCATCCCATTGAAAGCCGGCCTTACCTATGTCTAGAATCTTGTATGATTGTTTGTGGAGCTATTTCCCAGTTGTTTGTAACCCAGAATCAGTGGGTTGAAATCTTGCTTTGTGATATTAGTAATGGACATGATAACAACAACAACTTGCATTTATATAGCGCCTTCAACGTAGTAAAACATCCCAAATCGCTTCATAGCTTGACACGAAATTCCATTTTAACTGTTGTGATTTGACGATGTGTCGAATGAATGAGTCAGAGAGAAAAAACAAATCACCACAGGTTAAATGTGATGACCTTGTCAGTGGTTTATATATTGATGGAGTGAGTTAAGTACAATGTCTGGATGAACCTCAGTGGTCTGGGGTGCAGGCTTCAAACCTGTCGCTGTCTAGCGACAGAGTGGCTCGATTCCACCTTCCAGGCGGTGTTCTTGACTCTCATCTTCAATACAGACTTTATAAAAATATTCTTTGCATTTAGGCCGGAGTGTGACTGCTCACAATATATACCAACAGCGGCTTGTGTTTATTGAGCCTTACAGACACAGAGGGAGGCCATTTGGCCCGTCGCGCCTCTTTGAAAGAGCTGTTCAATTTACTTCCACATCCCCAACTTCTTCCCAATAACACTGCAAGTAAGTTCTCTTTCAAATAAATGTCCAATTGATTTTGTAAGCTTGTGTAGGAGCAGAGGAACATAGGAACAGGAGCAGGCCATTCAGCCCCTTGAGCCTGTTTCGTCATTCAATGAAATCATGGCTGATCTGCGATTTAACTCCATATACCCGACCTTGGCCCATATCCCTTAATAGCTTTGGTTAACAAAAAGTTATCAATCTCCGATTTAAAATTAACAATTGATCTAGTATCAATTGCCATTTGTGGAAGAGCGTTCCAAACTTCTACCAACCTTTGTGTGTAGAGGTGTTTCCTAATTTCACTCCTGAAAGGTCTGGCTCTAATTTTTAGACTATGCCCCCTAGTCCTAGAATCCCCAACCAGCGGAAATAGTTTCTCTCTATCTACCCTATCTGTTCCCATTAATATCCTGAAAACTTCAGTCAGGTCACCTCTTAACCTTCTAAATTCAAGGGAATACAACCTTAATTTATGTAAACTTTCCTCATAACCCTTGAAGTCCGGGTATCATTCTGGGAAACCTACACTGCACTCCCTCCAAGGCCAATATATCCTTCCTGAGGTGCGGTGCCCAGAACTGCTCCCAGTACTCCAGGTGTGGTCTAACCAGGGTTTTGGGATTTCCAGCATGCTGTCCTCTTCTTCTACTGTAAATACTGACACAAAGTAATTATTCAATGTGTCCGCCATTTCCCCATTGTAATTGACAATATCACCACTTGCGGTTTTTAAGGAGCCAACATTGCTCCTGACCACTCTCTTTTTCTTGATGTGACGATAAAAATTATTTGTATTAATTTTGAAATCCCTTGCAAGTTTCTTTTCATACTCCCTTTTTGTAGCTCTTGCTGTATGTTTTGTAACCCTTTGCTGTTCTTTGTATCTTTCCCATTCGCCAGGATCTGTGCTATTTTTGTATGCCCTTTCCTTTAGTTTTGTGCTGTCCCTTACCTCTTTAGTTGCCCACGGCTGTTTTTTTTGGCAAGTGTGGTAAACCACTGTTTGTATTCCACTGTGTACATGCCTGGACATGCCTCGGCTGACTCCTCCCACAAGTCCTAGTATAAAGGTGACTGCTCCCCAGCCCTTTGTATGTCTGGACCGGTCGACCACTCGAGGCAGACCTTCATTCTTTTGTTAATAAAAGCCTTTAGTTACTCTCTTAACTCTCAGTCTTTTATGAGTAATTGATAGCGCATCAATTTTATTAACAAAATTTTTATAATGGAGAAGATCCTCACACCAGCATGCCTGGACTTAGATCATCGGGAGGCGGACTCATCCACCAAGTTTACTCACTGGCTTAAGTGTTTCGAAAAATTCCTGACCGCCTCCGCAGCAATCAAATCGGACGAGGACAAACTGGATGTCCTGACCTCCAAAGTGAACCACCGAGTGTACTCGGTCATCCAAGACGCGACCTCGTACGCGGACGCTATCAAGCTCCTCAAGGACCAGTACACGCGCCCAGTGAACGAAGTGTACGCCAGGCACCTTCTGGGGAGTCGTAAACAACAACCTGGGGAATCGACCTTGGAATACCTTCAGGCACTGTCTGTGCTTGGCCGGGCCTGTGGTTGTAAGGATGTAAAGGCCGCCGTGTACACAGAGGAACTTATCCGGGACGCTTTTGTAGCGGGCCACAGATCCAATTACACCCGACAGCGGACTGTTGGAGCAGAGTGACCTCGACCTCAACAAGGCCTCTGAACTCGCACTATCATTGGATGCAGCCTACCGGGGCATGGATGCCTACTCCTCTGCACCGTGGACGCCGCGGGGAATGACAGCCTGGGACACGGTAGGGACCGCCTCATAGCGCCGTGCCACCCCAGCCACACCCCAGCAACGGCCCAACTACCGCAGCAGTGTCCCAAGGCCAGACAGCAGTGCCCCAAGGCCAGAAATGCTACTTCTGTGGCCAGGCAAAACACCCCAGAGCGCGCTGCCCGGCGAAAAACGCGATCTGCTCGGGCTGCGGGAAGAAGGGACACTACGCTAACGTCTGCAGGGCCAAAGCCACCCCGAACCCCAGCAGCGCCGCGTGTGGGCCATGCGGGGCCGCCATCTTGGGCCCTCCCCGGCCATGTGCGAAACCACCGGTACAGCAGCCATTTTGGACGCCTCCAGCCACATGGGGATCATGGACGCCGCCATCTTGGACGACAGCCGGAACGCAGCAGGCCCCCCAACACCGCCTCATCTGATACCCGCAGCGACACACACCGACCCCTACGCTGGCATCCGTTACACTGGACCAAGCGAGACCGCACCAGCTGGCCAGTTCCACAATGGACATTAAGGTAAATGGCCATGATACAATCTGCCTTTTTGACTCTGGGAGCACGGAGAGCTTCATCCACCCCGACACGGTGCGGCGTTGCTCTCTCCCAGTCCTGCCTGCGCACCAGCGGATTTCTATGGCTTCCGAGTCCCAGTCGGCGGACATCGGCGGCTACTGCGTAGTGACACTCGTAGTAGACGGGACCGTGTACGATCATTTTAAACTTCTGGTCCTGCCCGACCTCTGCGCTGCCGTCCTGCTGGGGTTAGATTTTCAGTGCCACCTTAAAAGTGTTACGATGGCGTACGGTGGACCCCTACCCCCCACTCACAGTCCGCAGCCAGCAGTTCCCAAATTGCCCGCCGCGCACCAGGTGCAACCTCTCCACACTCAGAGTCACCCACCCCCCCCAACTGTTTGCTAACCTCACCCCCCGACTGTAAGCCCATCGCCACAAAGAGCAGGCGATACAGTGCCGGGGACAGGGTTTTCATTAAAACCGAAGTGGAGCGGCTCCTGAAGGAAGGGATTATTGAGGGCAGCACCAGCCCCTGGCGAGCCCAGGTTGTGGTCGTTAAGACCGGCGAGAAGCAGCGCCTGGTCATCGACTACAGCCAGACAATAAATCGCTACACCCTGCTGGACGCCTACCCACTCCCCCCGCATAGCTGATATGGTCAAACCAGATCGCGCAAGTACC